>NW_020954587.1:18834405-18880292 GCF_900497805.2 Vombatus ursinus | reverse complement strand
CTCTCTCTCTCTCTCTCTCTCTCTCTCTCTCTCTCTCTCTCTCTCTCATGCACTCACACACTCTTCTTCCTCCACCTCCTTCTGAGGAAGAAGAGGCAGGGTTTTTAAATCACTTTTCTGCTTACGAAATAAAAACATAACATGCAGTCCCTGAATTTAGTTCATGTACTCAGCCCTTTCCAAACCATATTGAAATAAAATCATTTTTACCAGATTTCTTTGAAATCATTACATACAGCAACCCCTTTCTCTGACCTCCCTCTCTCGTGGAGTTTTCAGTTGCTTTATGAAAACCGCAGGAAACAGATTTCCCTTATGTTATATAACTGGCTTCCCCCTTGCCTTTATGTTTCGGTCACCATATTTCTCACCACAGAAGAAAATGCATACAGTGGCATAGCCTAGAGAATGGTAGCTACCGAACTGAATGTCTTGTACAGATTTGCACAAGCTTGTTATCTTTGAAGAACTACCTATTTTGGCTTACCTATTGTGGAAAGACAGGATTCATTCAATCATGATCTTCCTTGTTAGCAGAGAATAGCTTTGATGGTTGATGATTATTCACGAAAGGATAGATTGCAAAAAAAAATAAAAAGAATCAGATGGCAAATTTTTACATCATCTCTCAGAGCTTGGCAGAAGGCTCTATCCTCTTCGCTGTTCACCCAGCTCAGACTCCAGGTTTCCGTTTCCCTCTGATCCTCCCCCCACCCCCGGATCCCCCCCCCTCCCCTCCCCCCCCCCCCCTCCACCTCATCTCTCCCAACCTTTTCAGCCAGGTGCTGCCGTTTTCGAATCAATCCAGTTTGCTAAGGGCAGAGTAAAACGCTAAGGGGAGAGTAGATTGGGGCTGCAGAGCTGAAAGAATGGTATACGGGCGTGTGTTTGGGGTAAGGTAAGGTCACGAAAGGGTGTATGTGTGTGTGCATACAAAAGTGTAATTTAAATCTCAGGCACAGAAAAAAGTGATAGTAATACTCAGGGGGATGTCATAAAATCTGCAAATTCAATGAATACTACTCAGTATCAGAGAAGTGGTTTAGTGGTAGCTCGAATTAGTACTTTAATACTGCCCCAGAGATAACACTTGTCACAGCGCCTCGTGCAGGGGAGAAGTTGGTACAACAATACACATTCAGGGAGGAGGGAGAGGGTGAGGATTGCCAACCATTTCACTACCCATCCTCCCCTAAAACCCTACCCCACCTTCAAAGCCATTTTTAAACTTTGGTGTTTCCGTCCCACCCCACCTTCTCCCTTACAAAAGGCAGATTAGCTTTATCAGAAAGAACCCTCTTTACTCCAGCCTCAGAATGAATCCATCAGGGGAAATTACTTGGAGAGGGGGACAGGAAGTCCTCAGGGGCTATTTTTTTTTTTGTATATTTATTCTAGGGGCTATAACTTTTGTCAAACCCCAGGAAAATGAATTGAGATAGAGGTGGCGGAAAAGTCTTGATTGCATATGAATGTAATGGAATACTATTGTGTCGTAAGAAGTGATGAAAAGGATGGTTTCAGAAAAACCTGAGAACTGGTCACTAGGTGGTACAGTGAATAGAACATTGGCCCTGAAGACAGGAGGACCTGAGTTCAAATTTGCACTCAGACACTTGAAGCTAACTGTGTGACCCTGGGCAAGTCTCTTAACCCCAATTGCCTCACTAAAAGGAAAAAAAAAGCCTGAGGAGACATATATTAATTGATTTAAAGTGAAGTGAGGAGAACAACGTACATAGTAACAGCAATTTTGAAAAGATGATGCACCACAGTTCCAAAGGAATCATCATGAAAAATTGTTCTCCACATACAGATAGAAAATTGATGAACTCAGAATGCAGATTGAAGCGTATTTTTTCCTTTTTTTATTTTTCTTGCTTATTTTTCTGGAATATGGCTAATGTGGAAATGTTTTCAATAACTATATATAAACACAAATATGTGTGTATGTATGTATAGACACACACATATGTGAAATGAATGGATATTGCATTTCTTCCCTTCTTGATGGGTGGGGTAGAAGCAGAATGAGGGAGAAAATTTGGAACTGACAATAAAAATAAAATTCACTTATCTATTTGCTTCAGTTTTCATATTTAATTAATCAAATCAAACAGGCATATATACTATTTTCTTTGTATTTTCACTGATGAATTGTAGCTGCATTTCCTTCTTGTGGAACTATAAGTGTGCATAAATTAAAAAAAAGACAAAACACCTGCAAGGAATCAGCAAAGATACAGAGACAATTAATAGCTTCAGCAAAGTTGCAGGCTCCAAAATAAACCCTCAAAAATTAACAGCATTTTTATAAATAATAATAGAACACAAGAAGCAAAAACAGAAATGGAAACCCCATTCCAAATAACTGTAAAAAGCATAAAATATGTGGGGATTCATCTACCAAAGTACATTTGTATTAATTCAATTGCTAAGCATTCTTTAAAGAAATAAAGAAAAACTTAAATAGCTGAAGGAATATTCATTGATTGTTGCTAACCCTAACTTATTGTAACCCTATGTAAGAAATGACAACATCATTAATATGACAATACTTCCAAGTTAATTTACACTTTCAATCTTCTATTAATCAAATATCCAAGGGGATACTTTATAGAACTTGATAAAGTAATAACAAATTTCATTTGGAAAAACAAAAGATCTAGAATATCCACAGAAATGAGGAAAAGAAATAGGAATGAAAAGGGAGTAGCACTTTCAGACCTCAGTCCATATCAGAAAGTAGACATCCTCAAAACCATCTGATGTTGGTTTAAAAATATAGAGAGAAATCAATGGAATCAATGGAATAGGCTGGACAAGAGGTAATAAGAAATAATGGAACTCAATAACCTAATGTTTGATAAAGTGGAAAACAAATTACATGGGGTGGGGTGGGGTGGGGTGAGGTTCTTCATTTGATAAAAACTACTGTGAAAACTAGAAAGAGGTCTGGCAGAAATTAGGCTTAGACTAATAACTTACACCATATTCCACAATACATTTTATAAGAGGATTTATATTTTCTTCCATCTGTCTCTAAAATTGTTTTTTTAAGTTACAATTTTTCCCCCTCTTCTGCTATTAATATAATACTATGTTCCTTTAGTTACTTAATTTTTTTTTAAAGGTAGTGGCCTTGTTCTTACTGTCTCTCTTCCCCTTATCCCTGATTCCCTCTTCTTTGTTACACCTTTCCCTTTAGGATTTTGTTTATTAGTTCCTATCTCTTGCTTTTATCTGCTTTTATGTTTCTTCCCCCTCTTTTTTTCCTCTCAATTCATCAAGTAGATTCCTCCTTCCTCTCTTCCCCTTCAACTAATCCTGGTCCTTAGTTTTTTAAATTTCATTTTTGTACCCCTTTCCAAAAAAAAAAAGGATTTCTCTCATTTTTTCCATCATCCATTGAATTTTTCTGTTTACTCTAGACCATTTTTTGATTCAAGATCCCTATAATTAACTGGTCTCTCTCCTTTCTCTGTATTTTTTTGCTAAATAGGCAATTGGGATGAAATGACTTGTCCAGGGTCACACAGCTAGTAGGTGTTTGGTCTGAGGCTGGATTTGAACTCAGGTCTATCCTGTCTTCAGGGCCAGTGCTCTATCCACTGCTCCATCTAGCTGCCCCTTTCTCTGTATTTTTTAAACAATCAAAGCTTCCAAGGTATCCATTTTAGACTCTGCCCTCTAAGCAATTTCTGCCACTGCCTTGTAGGGTTTACTCCATGGATCCCCCTTTTCCATTGTGCCTTACTCTCAGAACAATGCCAATTACTGCAGGTGTCAGAGAGGACACTGCCCCATAATAGGACACTTTTCCTGCCCTTCCCCCTCCCCCATCAATTTGACTCAATCCAACTTCACAGAACAAATCCTTCAGGATTTGTTTAGATTTGAATTTAGATTTAATTTGGATTCAGTCAAAAGGACACACTTCAGGACCTAGAGGGCCATATGTGGCTTTGGGGCTGAAAGTTCCCTACCCCTGATCTATACCCTTTCTTGCTGACTTTTTTTCTTCTACATTTGCCCAGAAATCTCCCTGTGTACAAGCTCTCGAACTCCTCCACACAGCAGTTGACCCCAGCAAGTAGACTTTTCATGCACTAAATCCCTCCAGGCCTCATCCAATGTAAGGTCCTCATCTCCCTTCACCCATAAGAGCAATCATCAGTGGAACCCCTTCCCACCTCCAAAGTAATACCTCTTTGCTTTGTTTCCCTTTTCAATCTCTCTCCCCTCCTCCTCACCAACTCCCCAATAGACTCTTTTTCTGAGACCACAGATGTCACCTCTCCTCATTTCTAACTTCTGATTTGCCTCTGGCATATCATTCGCTGCTCTCTATCCCCAATCCCTTCCCTCCTTCCCATGTGCCCTCCTATGTTATAAAGTAATACCCCAAAAGAAGTATTCACCAGTAGGCAGGATGTCTCCAGGTTCTGTCTATAATGCCCCCTGTCTGCTGCTTCACTGTAAGATATGCCAGATTTCTGCTGTTGTCTATCTCCTTGGGTACAACTAGAAAGAAGTCTATTTATTATTGGCGTTTCTGTTTTCACTCTGTTGCTGTTACAAACCTTGCCGCTGTATTTATTCTTGCCTCTTGCATTTCTATGGGATGTTTGGGATGTTCAAGAAGAAAAAAAAAATCTCTTCAGTTTTGGTTTCCTTTCCTCAAATATTTCAAACTTTTCTTTGTTATTGAATATCCTTCTTTTGTCCTCTACAATTAAACTCAGATTTGCAAGATAGGTCAAACTGGCTTATAACCTAAGTTTCAATGTTCTTTGGGACATATTATTCCATTCCTTCCTTTTTTTGTGTGTGAGGGTGGAATAATTTCATGTTATTCAAATGTCCTTTCTTTTGTATTTGAAGATCTTTCTCTTGATGACTTGTAGAACTTGTTTCTGAAATTAATGTGAAATTTAATAACTATGTGTCTTGGAGTTTGCTGCCTTATCCCTCATGCCTCTACCCCCAACCCCAGGAGATCTATTTATTCTTTCAATTTCTATTATTTCCTTCATTATGGTGTTAATTTGTTTTTGTCCTATCAAGTTCTTCTGGGAGCTCTGTGACCCTTAGTTCTTCTGGGTGCCCTGTGATCCTCTATATATCCCATCTTTGAGATCAGTATGTTTTTCTTGCATAGTGAGCATATTTTTAGAATGTTCTTATTTTTTGTTTCTCTTCTAGCATGCTTTTCATTCCTGTGTATTTGCATTCCCAATGTATTGTTCTCTTTTTTTGTTTCTCTGGTTAGGTTTGCCATTGCAGATTCTAGTTTTTCTATTCCATTCATTATTTTTGCTGTTCAGGACATAAATTCTGTTCCTATAATTCTCATTTTTCTTATAAACTACTTCAGAACAATATGGTATTCTATATTCTCCTCAAATTCCACAAAGTTCTCTGTCTTATCAAGCATTGAATCATTTTCATTCATTTTGCAGTATTTATTCACAGATGCCTAAATTCATTTACTGGCTATGGAGGCCACATTTCCTTCTGTTGTTACTAGATTTCCTGTTGATTTATTTATATTCAAGCTCTTTGAAATTTCTTCTTCCTGAAATCTTTGGTACTTTAAGTATCTCCCCACTGCTTTTATTTTCCTTATTACTCACTTCTTGGCTCCCTCCCCTCTGATTGTGGTTTCCTTAGGGTCTGGAGCTCAGCTTCTTCCCAATTCAAATTTTTAAATAATTATTTTTTTCAGTGGATTTTTGTGCCTCTTTTACCACTTGACTTATTCTATATCTTATTGCACAAAATTCATGAAGTAAGTACCCAAAGTAAAAATACTTATTTTCCCATAAAACACACAGGATCAGAAAATGACATCTTTGGTGCTGATTTCTTTTTCCCTCCTTTTCCCTTTCCTTCCTTCCCCTCCTTCACTTCTTTGTTTTTCTTCTTCTCTCCCTCAAACATTTATATACTTATTATGTGCAAGGCACTGTGGGTTGCACTGGGAATATAAAGATATAAATGAAGCAGTTCTTGCTCTCAAGGGGCTTATAAATCAATAAGGAATTACTATAAATCTATTATTATACAATATATAGATTTATATGCATATATAAATACACACAAACAAAGCAGTAGGTTTATTGTTCAAAGATATCAGTATAGTACCATCATTTTGATATTGTATATTGAACAGATGACAAATACGATATATTGACATATATGATATGTTGGTGATATATGTGACATATGATATATTGGTATATTGAACAGATGACAAGACAGTGATTTTCTAAATCTTCTTTCTTAAACAACATGAGAGTAATGAGGTACATCAATAAAGAGCCTATGGACCTCTTTCCTATGTGTAAATACAAATTTTAAGATGCTGTGACTTGGAGCAGGTTTCCCAGATATGTATTTATATCAATGTTTTTCATGTTGTATTTCAAGATTTCCTCTTATTTATAGTTGAAGCTGACACATCTTGAGTGATCCTAACTGGCACTTGACCTGTTTCATTCTGGATACTTGCTGTATGTTTTCTTTGACCTGGAAGTTCTGGATTTTTAGCTATGATTTCCTCAGGTGTATTCTTTTGAGTTCATTTCAGGAGGTGATCTCCAGTGGATTATATATCCACTTTACCATCTGGTTCTAGTAGATTTGGGCAGTTTTCAGTTGTGATTTCTTTAAATACAATGTCCTATTTTTTTTTTAAATCATGCTTTTCATGGAGTTCTTTTCCTTGGCCTTTTTTCCAGTTATTTTTGGTATTCAATAGCTTATATTTTCTTCTCTTTTTTCAATCTTTTAATTTTATTTTAATATTTCTTATTGTTTCATGGAGTCATTGATTTCAGTTTGGTCTGTTCTAGTTTTCAGGGAATCCATTTCTTGGGTTACATTTCCCACTCTATTCTTCTTCCAATTCTTTCTTCCAGAACTTTATTTTATTTTTTACAATCTCTTCCTTCATTTGCTCCAGGTATTCATGTAGTTCTCACGGGAAAAAAGAGTTGCTCTCTCCTTTCTGCAAATTTCTGCAATAATTTTTATGCTGAGTGATTTTAAAATTTCATTTATTCATCTCATCTCTCTAGCTTTAGTTCCTAAACTAGTGCTTTGTGTCAGAGTCACTAAACATACAAAAAATATTAATTGCTCATGGGAAGGCCAAGAAAATGACAATATTACTTAAATTAATGGTTGATGAAGAATAATACCTAGAATCCTAGGTAATGGATTCTAGATGTAGAATATAGCATACATTTTGGACATGTTCAAATTGTGGATTTGTTTTGCTTGGTTCTGCACACTTGTCACAAGGGTCTCTGTCTCAGTCTCTGTCTCTGTCTCTCTCTGTCTCTCTCTCTCTCTGTCTCTCTGTCTCTCTCTCTCTCTCTGTCTCTCTCTCTCTCTCTCTCTCTCTCTCTCTCTCTCCCTAAAGGATAGGAGGGGGGAAGAAGAGAAAAAAAATTTTTGTTAATTTTAAAAATTAATTTTCTTTTTTAGGCAATTGGGGTTAAGTGACTTGCCCGGGTCACACAGTTAGTAAGTGTCAAGTGTTTGGTCTGAGGCCAGATTTGAACTCAAGTCCTCCTGACTTCAGGGCTGGTGATGTATCCACTGTGCCACCTAGCTGCCCCTAAAAATTAATTTAAAAAAGAACAGATATACCTGTCATGATTGAAATTAAGGTAAACTGAGGCATGGAGTCACAAGCACATTTAATTTATTAATAAGGCATGATTTTATTTATAAAGAGGGTCAATGGATACCTCAGTTATTCCAGGGACCTTGAGGAGGGAAGGTAGCTCATTTTTATAAGCCTAGAACAAAGAATAGAACTTGATAGGTGGGGAAATACTATGAACAGGGTTGACAGCATCATGAGGACAAAGACATTATGATTAGATTTCCTAAGGAATGGGGGCCAGTACCCAACTCTTCCCCCTGTCATTAAGGGATGCTGATTGATTTATAGGATCCATTTTCATCCTTTAGTCTTTGTTATTAGATCAGAGTTAACAAACTCCCTGACACCAAGAAAGGTTTGTTAGGGAGATAATGGCTTTCCTTAATGGGGCAAGAACAGTTCAGAGACAATATATTTCTTAGACCCAACTTTAGGACTTAAAGAAAACACCGGATGTCTTGGTGTTTACCCAAAAGCTAATGGTATAGAAAATAGCAATCCTTTCCTTTTAATTACAGTGACTTATGGTCAGGCTGACCTTTAAACTAGCTCAGAGAGAAAGCCAAGTTCCTGAATTTAACTAAAAGACATAGAAAGAGGACTTAAACAGCTATAGAATCAATTACAATATGAAATCAATACAACAGAAAATCAATTACAAAGTAGAATTCATTTGAATTTCTTATACCAGACTTGAATCCATAACTTTATTGATTGGCATTTGAATGTTGAACCCTTGTGGTAGTTTGGAAACAAACAATTTGATGGCAGATTGAGAAACTGCAAGAACACATTGTACTTAATCAGAAGTAAAGTTTGATGTAATCATGGCAAAACATCAAAATTATTGTAAATGTGATCGTGATAGATTCAAATCACTGCAAAAGCACAATTATAATGCTTCAAACATGTGCATGGTTGTTGTCCCAGGGGAAATACATATACATACTCACATATGTAATGTAATTGGGCAATCATTTTTTGCTTAAAACTCTATTGAAGAATTTTTTTAACATGAACCAATTAGATCATTATCATGAATTATTGAAGGAAAGGGGGGAGAAAACAAACCTAGATAATTCTTTGTATTAAAGTTATTGGACTTTTATTGTATTGAAGTCCAATAAGAGTCAACCTTATGGCACCTCCAAAAATAGTGTAAAGAGTGTTTTGTAGTCATATTCACTTATTTCCTATGTGTCTTGGCTAATAGAACCTGAAGTATTACATTCTTTAATTATTGTAAGTGGAATGTGTCTTTCTATCTCTTCTGAACTTATTTGAATTTACTTTATATTTTGCAACTTGGCTGAAATTATTTCATTTAATATTGAATTAACTTTCTTGTGTCCTCTTGGTAAATTGTCATCTTTCAAAATGGTTAATTTAGTTTCCCCTTTTCCTATGCTTATTCCCAGGCAGGAATAGATTGAATTTTTGAACTTCATGGTAAAGTAGAAGAAAGTAGTACAAGTCAGTTCCTTACAAGAACTACTCCAACAAAAACCTAACAAGGATGCCAGACCAAGTGGCAATCAAAATATCCAAGGAGAAACTACAGTGAATCATTTCATACATACATAAATATATATAATATGTATATATGTATATATGTTCGTATACATATATGCACACACATATAGATACATGCACGCATACATATACTCACATGTACACATATGCATATGTTTATATATGTATGTATGCATATTGTTGTTTATCATTCTACTTGAAGAAGACCAATGACATCATAGTTCTGGAGGTAAAGTCACCTAGAATTACAAGCTTGTTCTCTTTTGGCACATTGATAATGAGAGTCCCCAGGCCTTCATCAAATTTTTCTTTGACCTCATCATGGTTTGTCATGGTGGAAGCTTACACACTTTTGGTGGCATGGCCACTTCCCTGCAAGTAGCAATCACGTTGTCTTGAGCCTATTGCTCACTTCTGTTGGGAGGCCTACAAGCTTGCTAACTAGATTAGATATGAATGCAAGACCTTCTTCATCATCTCACTACTCCTCATCACAGCAGTGACTCCTGAAAAATGTGCATCTAGCTGCAACTTCTGTAAACTGACCTTCATTTGCCAGTCTTTTTTCACACAGAGCTTCTATTTGGATGAGGTAGCTGCTGAGTTCTCTTGCAACAAGAGCTGTTTCTCTTCCAGGTCCACTGGATTTGTGTTGTCCATGAGCACATCCACATCCCATGTACCAATGGTGAATGGAATCATCTTCATACATTTTTTGTATGTTATTTTGAATTTTAACTACAAGGTGGTATCCCCACTTGTGGTGGAAAACAAGACATGGTTGGATGAAACAGACAGTTTTTAGTGCACCTTTTCTAGCCTCTTCTTCATGCCAGGAGGTGAGTAGGGCAGTCCTTTAAAGAAGCTGTTCAGGGGACATGGAGCCAAAATGGCAGAGAAAAAGCAGGAACTTGCTTGAGTTCTCCCAAACCCCTCCAAAACCCTTTAATTAATGCCCCCAAACAAATTCTAGAGTGGCAGAACCCAAAAAATGAGAGAGTGAAACAATTCTCCAGGCCAAGACAATGTAGAAGGAAAGGTCCCACCAGAGTGAAAGTGGAACACAGTACAGTGCAGGCTGTGCTAGTGCAGACTGGGCCTCAGCAAAACAGGAACAGGCCTTGGGGCAACTTAATCAGTTGTGGCAGTGGTAATTTCTGGACCTCTGAGCCTACAGATGATAAGTGGGTTAGACAACTATTCAGAAGGAGATTACAGTGATTCCTTTGCTGTCACTGGGTCCAGGACTCTGTTATAGTGCCCATATTTTGTTCCAGGTGACAGTTTTTGAGTCTCAGTCACAAGGCAAGGAGGGGTACTAGCGCACCAGAGCTTGTTGCCACAGGGAGTGGGGACCCTGGTCACAGTTCCAGGGTAAAAAGAATGCTTGTGGTCACTCACAGACCAGTACAAAGTACAGGAGAGTAGTAAACTCACCTCTCCCTAGATCAGGCCTGCACAACCTGTAGCCTACCAAAGGATTTCAGGCATAGACATTTTTCACTCAAAATCCTTTGGTGGGTCACAGGTTGAGCAGACCTGCCTTAGATCATACCCCTTTGGAAGAACAAAAAACTTACATATCCCCTGAATTACCTCTGAAAACAGCTGCACAAAAATACTGAAGCTTGGGAAAGTGTCCCCTCTACTCTGGAAGTAGAACCCCACTCCATCATAGAGTTAAAAGTCAAGAAATAGGCTGTTAAATGAGCAAACAGCAGAAAAAAAAGATCCTGACAATAGAAAGTTACTATGGTGACAAGGAAGATCAAGACACTCAGAAGTCAAAAATCATACATCCAAAACCTCAAAGAAAAATGTGAATTGACCATAGGCCATGGAAGAGATCAAAAAGGATTGTAAAAATCAAATAAGAGAGATAGATGAAAAATTGAGAAGAGGAATGAGAATGATGCAAGAAAATCATGAAAAAATAGGCAACAGTTTGGTAAAGGAGGCACAAAAAAATACAGAAGACAACAACACCTTAAAAAATGGAATAGGCCAAATGATAAAAGATGCCCAAAAATCCAATGAAGAGAAGAATGCCTTGGAAAACAGAATTGTCCAAATGGAAAAAGATATACAAAAATTCATTGAAGGAAAGAACTCCTTAAAAAGCAGAATTGGCCAAATGGAAAAAGGTGTAAAAAAAATCCATTGAAGAAAAGAATTACTTAAAAAGTAGAATTGGGCAAATGCAAAAGGAGGTACAAAAACTCACTGAAGAAAATTGTTCTTTAAAAATTAAAACTGAGCAGTGGATGCTAATGACTTTTTGAGACATCAAGACACAATAAAACAAAATCAAAAGAATGAAGGAAGTAGAAAAAATGTGAACTATCTCATTGGAAAAACAACTGAGCTGGAAAATTGATCCGGGAGAGATAATTTAAGAGTTATTGGACTACCTGAAATCCATGATTAAAAAATCAGCCTAGACATCATCTTTCAAGAAATTATCAAAGAAAACTGCCCTGATATTTTAGAACCAGAGGGCAAAATAGAAATTGAAAGAATCCACCAATCACCCCCTGAAAGAGATCCCAAAATGGAAACTTCCATGAATAATATAGCCAAATTCTAGAGTTCCCAGGTCAAGGAGAAAATATTACAAGCAGATGAAAAGAAACAATTCAAATATTGTGGAGCCAGTCAGAACAGCACAAGATTTAGCACTTTCTACATTAAAGCATTAGAGGACTCAAAATATAATATTCTGGAGGATAAAGGAGCTAAGATTGCAAGCAAAAATCATCTACTCAGTGAAACTGAGTATATTCCTTCAGGGGAAAAAAATCAACATTTAATGAAATAGAGGACTTTCAAGCATTCCTGATAAAAAGACCAGAACTGAATAGAAAATTTGACTTTCAAATATAAGATGCAAAAGAAGCATGACAACGTAAACAGGAAAGAGAAATCATAAGAGATTCAAAAAAGTTAAACTGTTTACATTCCTACATGGGAAAATGATACTTGTAACTCCTAAAAACTTTCTTATTATTAGGGCAGTTAGAAGGAGTATACATAGACAAAGGGCATGGTTGTGAGTTGAATGTGATGGAATGATTGTCTAAATAAATAAAATTAAGAGGCGAGAAAGAAGAATGCACTGGGAGAAGGGGAAAGGGAGAGGTAGAATGGGATAAATTATTTGACATAAAAGGTGCAAAAGTTTATAGTGGAGGAAATGACAGGAAAGGTAGAGGGGAGTGAATGAATCTCACTCTCATTGGAATTGGCTCAAAGATGGAATAACATGCACCTTCAGTTGGGTGTAGAAATCTGTTTTACCATACAAGAAAATGGGAGAGGACGAGGACGGTGGAGCTGCTGGAAGGGATGACAGCTTGGGGGAGGTAAAAGTCAGAAGCAAAACACTTGAGAATGGACAAGGTGAAAGGAGAGAGAGAGTAGGATAAATAAGGGAAAATAGGATTGAAGGAAATACATAGTAATCATTACTGTGAAAAAATTACAGCAAGTTTCTTTATAAAGACCTCATTTCTCAAATATATATAAAACTGAGTCAAATTTATAGAAATAAGATTAATTCTTCAATTGATAAATGGTCAAAGGATATGAACAAGCAATTTTCAGACAATGTAATAAAAGCTATCTATAGTCATATGAAAAAATGCTCTAAATAACTAATGATTTTAAAAATGCACATTAAAACAATTCTCTGCTACCACTTCATATATATCAGATTGGCTAATATGACAGAAAAGGAAAATGGTAGATGTTGGAGGGGATGTGGGAAAACTGGGATACTAGTGCACTGTGAATTTGTATACTGATTCAACCATTCTAGAGAGCAATTTGGAACTATGACCAAAGGGCTATAAAACCATGTATACCCTTTCACCCAGAAATCTCACTACTAGGTCTCTATTCTAAAGAGATAAAAAAACACAAAAAATATGTACAAAAATATTCATAGCAGCTCTTTTAGTGGTGGCAAAGAATTGGAAATTGAAGGGATATCCATCAGTAGGGGAATGGCCAAACAAGTTGTTGCATATGATTGGGATGGAATACTATTTTGCTATAAGAAATGATGAGCAAGATGCTCTCAGAAAAACCTAGAAAGACTCACATGAACTGATGCAAAGTGAAATGAGAAGAACCAGGAGAACACTGTACACCATAACAGCAATGTTGTATAATGATCTACTATGAATTGTTTAGCTATTCTTAGCAATACAATGATCCAAGACAATTCTGAAGGACTTATGATGAAAGGTGCACCCATCTCCAGAGAAAGAACTGGTGGAGCCTGAATGCAGATCGAAAACACTTTTTCTCTTTTTTTTTTGTCTGTATTTTTTTTCCACTTCATGACTTACTCATATATGTGTTTTTCATGACTACTCATGTATAATGTATATCAAATTGGTTGCCTTCTCAATGGGTAAGGGGTGGTGGTGGAGGGGAAACAAAGAGGGAGAGAGACAATTTGGACCTCAATATTAAAAAAAAATAATGTTGAAATCATTTTTACACATAACTTGGAGGAAAATAAAATATTAAATAAAAAAAAGCTATTTAGATACCAGGGGGCTGCTGAATCCCACTACTACTTCATTCCAATGAGAAGATGACTCTATGGCCTGGGCTGCCTCTGTGCAGGATTGTGATTACAGCTTCTAGTGAGTCTGCACCTATTGTTTTGTCACTTACCTGTTGCCACAGGACTTCAAGGTAGGTAAAATAGTAAAAAAAAAAAAATGATAAAATTGTTAATAGTAAAGTAATGGATTGTGGGTGATATCTTGACTTGTGTATGAATTGGATTTGTCATACATAGTTTCACATAGTTATCAGCCTTACTCTCTCTTCCAGAGTCATTGAAGTCTAGTGGCAAGACAAAAGTCAAGGCAACTGATAATGCCCCAAGATGCAGTGGATGATCTTGGCATCTTCAATGTCTGACCAAATTCTAAGTGCTCCACAGTGCCTGCTTCTGCTACCTTCATGGCCTGTTGGCACAAATTGTTCTCATCTGCCCATTCCACTAGGAGAAGTCTTCATATGCTT
This sequence comes from Vombatus ursinus, assembly GCF_900497805.2. NCBI lineage: Eukaryota > Metazoa > Chordata > Mammalia > Diprotodontia > Vombatidae > Vombatus > Vombatus ursinus. Next base: position 18,866,038 of record NW_020954587.1, on the reverse strand, counting down.
GGAATAGACATCCCCCTAGTTCACCGATGAGTTTGAGGACTATTGGTTGCCCTTAGCCTGGTTTAGTCCACATACCTAGACAGTTTTACTGGGGTATAGCTCCTGTACATGCTACAAAAAGGTAAATACAAGTGAGTAATCAAAAGGGACTATATAAGAATGAGCATTTATATTTGAATAGAAAAATAATGTGTCTCCCACTCTGAACCCTAATATCATAAGAAGTCACAGAGAGAATTAAATAAGTCAAAGTGCCTGGGCAAAATTTTGTTGTATTCTTATTATTTTAAAAGCAGAAAGTAAATGAAAAGGGGTAAACTAGGGAACAAAAGGGGAGGCATAGCGGGCAAGTGTATTTTATCATATAGTCAGTTTTGCATGTGTATACAAAAAATGATGTGATAGGGAGAGTGGGAAACACTGGAACCTCACTTTGATCTAAACTATTTAAAGGAGAGTAGGAAACACATACCCAAGTAAAGACTTTGATACAGAAACACACTTTATAGGGAAACATGGAGGGTAAAATAAGAAGGAAGGTAGATTAATGGAGGGATTAGTCAAAAGCAAAACAAACTCCAATCATTAAGAGTGGTTTAAGAGGAGGGAAAGAGAGAGAGAGAAAGAAAGAAAGAAAAAAGAAAAGAAAAAAGAAAGAAGGAGAATGAAAGAAGAAAAGAATCTATGATTGGGTTCAGGGAAAGGGGAATAGAAGAGGTGCAGTGGTACCGAAGAAGATGCCATCAAGCAAAGGACAAGCTTAGCACACTCTTCTAACTACTCTCCTTTTCTTTTAAGAGGGAAACAGGGATCAATGAAAATATAAAAAAAATAGTATAAATAAGAATAAAAGTATAAAAGAAATTAAAGGAGGAGATATACAATAAACAAACTGTGAATGGGATGAAATTACCAGTAAAATGGAAGAGGATATCAGATTGGAAAAGAGAGTAGAATCTATCAACATATTGTTTACAAAAACTCACAGAGTTAACATAATTTTGCTGGAGCAAAATTTATTATGCTTTAGGTAACTCAAAAAAACAGGGTTGGCAATGGTGATTACAAGGAAACACAAAAAATAGACATGGTTAAAAGATGAACAGGGAAATAACATTTTGCTAAAGGGTACCATAGATGATGAATTAATATCAATGCTTAAGACATACAAACCAAATGGCATAACATCTAAACACTTAAAACAAAAGCTAAACCAGTTATAGCAAGAAATAGAAAGCAAAACTATAGTAAATGGGGACCTTGAACTATTCCTTTCAAAGCTAAATAAATCTAACAAAAAATAAACAAAGAGAAGTACACAGCTTAAATAGAATTTTAGAAAAGTTAAATATGATGGATCTGTGGGGATTATTTTATAGGAATAGAATTCTCAGCTGTGCATGACTCCTTTACAAACATTGACCATGTGTTAAGTATAAACCTTCACAAACAAATTGAGAAAGAAAAAAATTTTAAACATTTTTTTGCCAACTAAATGCAATAAAAACATATTCAATAAAGTGATCTAGAGGAAAAAAATTTAAAATTAACTGTAGACTAAATAACTGAATCCATAAAAATTTCATGGTTCAAAGAGCAAAGAAATGATAGATAATTTCATTAAAGATAACAAGAAGATAGCACACTGAAAATTTTGGAATGCAGTCAAAGCAGTCCTTAGGGAAAATAGTATATCTCTAAAACTTTCATTAACAAAAGATAAATGAAGAAAAACATATGTTTCATATGAATAGATTAAGCAATACAATAAAAGAAATATAACATGTATATTAGATAGGAACAAAATTTACTATATATGAGGTCAATCCAAAAAATCAGGAATTGTAACCATTTCATCAGACAAAACAAAAATAAGAATTCACAATATCAATAATGATGTCAGGGAAACTTTTTCATAATTAAAGAGACAGATAATAAACCAAAATCAATAGTAAATATATGCACCAAATGTTATAGTATCTAAATCGATAAAAGAAGAAACAGAATTGCAAAAAAGATATAGTCAGTATATCGAGCTATGTCATATATGGACACTATTTAGACTATAATGTCTGTGTTATACATAGACATAATAAAATTAGGAGAGTTAAATGTTCACAGAATCATTAAGAATCACTGAATTGGAATCTGTTAAGGACCTCAGCAGTCCAACCCTTATCCTAAGAAATCTTTACTGTAACATAATTGAAAAGACAGTTTCTGCTTGAAGACCTCCAATGAAGGAACATACCATACCTAGTGGCAACTCATCCTACTTTTGGGCAATCAAATTTTTAGGAATTTTTTTCTGACATTAAGCCTAAATGTAACTTTGCAACTTAGCCTCTTTGCAATTTCTACCCACTGCTCTTGGTTCTTCCCACTAGAGCCAAACAGAATAAATTTAATACCACTTCTACATAAGAGCAATACAAATACTTGAGGACGGCTATGATGTTCTCCTTGAATCCTCTCCTCCCCAACACCAAATGGTAGCTTTACAAAAATAAGCATATTTTAAGGCATAGAAAAATTAGGAATAAATGTAAAAAAAAATCCACTGGTAAATATCAGGTGTCAAATTTTCACTAAAATTGACATTAGAAATTCAATGCTTTTGGAGATTGTTAGTTGTAAGAATGAACACCCAAATCTGAGCTAATTTTGGAAAGCCATGTATGTGGCCATTTGGTAAAGGAGAGAACCGGAAGAAGGAGTAGTTCCCTTTTCAAGTCTTTGTGAGGTTACATTATAGAGTGTTCAGACAAGGACATAAGGACATTTGCTTGATTGGCTTACCTAGGCAGTAGGTAGTCTGAAGGGAGGGGCAGCATGTTTACCAGGAGATGCATGCCAGTAGGTTAGCCAATCTAATTTGGGGAACCCAAATCACAAGCTTTGGGTGGAACCACAACAAGATTTGAGTGACATAAAACAAGCACAAGACATGATCTAAACATTCCTTACATCCATCTAGCTTACCCGGAGCATTTCTGAGGTCAGTCGAGCTTTATAGTAAGCTTTTGGGTTAGATAATTTCTAGCCACATAAAGCTATGTCCAAGCATGCATACATAATAATAAAGTAAATAATTAACAAATAATTAGTAAATAAATAATAAAGTATTTTTCCCACAAGACCAATAAAAACCTGTGTAAATTTTACCTAGTCCTATGGGGATCCTAGAGAACCCTATTCTTAATGTTTTAGAAAAAGATCAAAGCATATGAATACCAAAGCAACTGAGTTTTTAGCAAAATTTATATTTTTTATTTTACAAAAATTTTCATTATTTACAAAAATATTCATTTAAATTATTTTTGAATTTATTAGCTTGATGGACCTAGAACTTTAGAATCAAGTAAATTCCTAATTAGTAATTTGTGGAAAAGGCAAAAACAAATGACAACTTCAAAAGTTTCATACAGTTAAAAATGGAAAAAGATAGGTCTTCTTCTTCTTTCTGTTCCCCCATAGTACCTAGCAAATAACAGTCGCTGTCCATATTTGTTGGATGGTCTATAGGTCTGAGATAATAGAATATATCTTTTGGTTGTTTAATATGATGAAAGCTTACTCATCTAATGTCTCAACAAGCATTTATGCCGACTATCTGCCAGATACTGTGCTAAACACCGGCGATACAAATATAAGGAAAAAGGGAAATAGTCCTTTCCCTTACAAAACTTACATGGTAACGGAGGAAGATAACCCCATATAGGAAGGAGATGAAAAGTAAGGGATTGTGGTGGTGAAATCCATAGAATGAAGGATGGCTGGTCTGAGTAGGTGGAACTCATCAGTGGGAGAAAAAATCTGAATGGAAGTACTAATTAGATTGAATGTGAAGTTCATTACTACAGTTATAAAAACATATTTAAATAATGAAATGCTCAGTGAAAGAACCATTAAAAAACACTCTTCAGTTACCTTTTTTTTAATAGCTGTCCCTAAAAAAAACTAACGTAAAATTTTTGAGTGGTACGACAAAGAATTGCCATATGGAAAATGAATTTGCCTTATTTTGTTTTACCTTAAAGGTCAGAACTGGAATGAATGGGTAGATGTTTCAGGGAGGCAGATATTTTTCTTAGCATAAGGGGAAAAAAAAACATTCACAGCTGCCTAAAAATGGAATCAACTTCCTTCTTACCCATTAATGAGCACTTTATGCACTGAAGTGGAAGATGGATAGCCACTTGTTGAGGATGTTATAATAGGATTCACACTTCAAGGAATCATTGCATGATATGATCTGAGGTCCCTTTTAATTCTAACGTATTAGTTGTAGCATGTTATGGTTCAAAGATGGGAGTTAGACTGATTCAAAGTTTAGGACTAAGGGATGTAGATGGTATCAATCCAGCTCTTTCAGCATCTTTATTTAAGTCTCTTACCACCAGAGACTTAATATAGAGTACAATATAATCTGAAAACAATGTTTGCCATAAACTACTTTAGATTTCTATAAAGGAAAAAAATTTTCTTGGAGATAATTGGGATTAAGTGACTTGCCCAAGGTCACACAGCTAGTAAGTGTTTGAGGCCGAATTTGAACTCAGGTCCTTCTGACTCCAGGGCCAGTCCTTTAACCACCACATCACCTGGCTGCCCTAAAGGAAAAATTTTATTATCCTCCTTAATTTATTTGATACACTTCTTGATTAACTACAATAAAAGTTTGGGCATGAGTATCTACTTCCACAATATTCATTAAAGTAATGAAACATTTTATGGTAATGTTTAGGAGCAATTTTGATTTGTAGAGAGTACTTGAAACTAAAAACTACTCTGTTTTTTTTTAATCTTGAAGCTAAAAAATGTGCAATCCCTTTTAAGGTCTCTCCTAGTTAGTTAGAAACATCTTTTGTACACCAAAGTGCTTTCTCCCTCCCTCCCTCCTTCCCACATAGTAGAAGAAGCAAGAAAGCAATGTGCTTTCTTGTACAATCTGGGTCTGTACCAGACAAACCCCCTTACACAAAGAGGACACAGAGAACTGTTGTAAATTTGGGACAAGTACTGGGTAAAAAATGTACCCCTATTAGCTGTGGACAGCAAATGTCAAACAGGAGGAAGTGTATAGGGGGGCTTGTCCCATGCACGGCCAGACCTCCTAACATGGAGGTAGTCTGCTTCACTTTGGATCCTACCTCATCAGTTAGAGTAGCCTTCTTTGATTTGGAGAGACTGGGCCAGGATCTGTCTTATCTGTTGTGCTCAGAGGTTGAAGATCACTCATGGAACACTCAACAATGTAGGGACCATGATGAACTGAATTGAGAGACAAAATACTTCTCTCCTCTCCTTTATACAGCATCTGGGTAGTATTTGTTTCTTTCTGTTGTGTATTATTTTCCTCAGATTCAGGGCTTAATTTTTGGACTTGGTACCTGGGACTGTGCTTTATAGGAACTGAGTTAAACTGTCTCTTTCCCCTTCCCACAGACTGAGAATGTCAGTGGTTAAATCAAACTGGGGTACATTTGTGAGAATAGTTGGGGGATGGAGTCAGCCTAGACAGCCTAAATCCTTTTAAAGTTACCAGAGAACTCTGGAGGGAGAGGTAAAATATAACTGTCTTGTCTCTGCAGGCTCCATCCTCAGTGGTTTTTTTATAAAAATATCACATTTGTTCTTGTCTTTGTTCCTTTAAATAAACAAAATAGTCAAGTCTGGGGGCACACCTTTATAATTATTTTAATCTTATCTTTTGATAAGAGAGAGGTTCTAAAATGAATTTTATGTCCTGCTATAGTATGATAAATAATTGGAACACTACAATATTAGTATCAATTAGTCATTCATTAAAATATTTTGGGTTGCAACTATTACATAAAAGTCACTGTTATGAATGGAGCAGGATGTAGACAAGAATAATTCTTTATACTTTTACACAAAAAGCTTATAATAAAATGGGAGAGATAAATCAAATGACAAGCATATAAGTGAAGGACAGATAGGTATTGGGAGTTCAGAGAGGGAGAGAGTGAGAGAAAGAGAGGAAGAGAAAAAACAAGAGAGAGGGAGAGAGAGACACAGAGAGAATGGATCATTTTCTATTAATGGATCAAGAAAAGCTTTGTGTAGTAAATAGAAGTTCTTCCTTCTTTCCTTCAAATTTTGAAAAAAACACCTTTATATTCTAAATTTAAAGACAAAGAGCATTTGTGTTCACAAAAAGATTCTATGTGAAACCATGAATTCCCATCTCACATATTATTTTCAAAAGCACCTTGCTCCTGAGTGACCTTCCTTCTGTTTTATTCTGTGCATTTAGAAAAAAAAATACTTCATGATAACCCCATTGGGGGCGGGGGGAAATCCCTGTAACATATAAAGATAGTCAAGCCAAATGAATCCACAGTCAAGCAATATGAATTCACAAGTCACCTTCTGTGCCTTGTTATCCACCACCTCTATCAGGATGTGGCCGAGTAAAGGCCAATGTCTCCCACTGCATTCAGGGCCATTTCCAGTCATCTTGATCTATGTTTTGCTACTGGGCCCAGATGGCTCTGGAAGAGAAAATGAGACTGGTGATTTTGCACAGCCTGTTCTCACTTAAATACAATTTGCTTGCAAGTCATGGCATCACCTTCCTGATGTCATGGTCCTCTTTGAGAATGAAGGGCAAACAACTACCTATGAGTAGTATGAGCTGCCCCTTTAGGGACCCAACTAGCCAGTTCTAATTGGGCAGCAGCTCCTTCCTCTCCTCTCCTCTCCTCTCCTCTCCTCTCCTCTGCTCTCCTCTCCTCTCCTCTCCTCTCTTCTCCTCTCCTCTGCTCTTCTCTCCTCTCTTCTGCTCTGTCGGTAAGGGTATTATACTTTATGTAGACAGAGGGAGTGGATCAACACTATATTTCTTGCTCTAATAAATTCAACATATGCATAGACTCCAGACCCACAATTAGAAGAGATGGTGGTTCATTTACTCTGGTGATTTAAGTGACGCAGGTGCTCTTGTATCTGGCCTTTGTGCCCTCTGTTCCTTGCCTTTTCTCATCTGATCATCTTTGGTCCTATGCCTATGACTGAACTGGTGGCCCAGTTTTCTTGCTTTGCTTCTCAAGAAGAAGGGCAAAGACCAGCAGAAGCCAAGTTGCTTTTGTCAGGAAGTATTTGCTAAGAAGTAACTTTCACTTCAGGTAACAATGGAGTGGTCCTGTATCTATCTATGCATACTTGGTGCAGGCCAAATAAAAACTACTTTTTCACATTCCACTGCACCCCTACACCACAATTTCTGTTTGTCTCCTCTGAATTAAAAGTCAACAAGTTTTTCTCCTTCAGCATGATGGCATCAGTTCACTTAAAATATGCTTATTGCAATGTTTTCCCTCCATAATACTGAGTCTCTAGGTTTTATAAACAGGCCTGCCCCGTAACTCCAGGCTGACTGCCCATAGAGGTCTGCACAGAGACAGATGCTGTCCCATTGAGACTGTCAATCTTTAGCTTTTCTTATTCAGTTGCATTCAACTGTTTTAATGCTTCTGAGAACTGGCTTAATCCAAGTTTTCTACCACTGTTCTCTCAGAGAATGGCTTCTGTCCAGAGAAGATATTCCTCAGGGGGGTAAAGACTCAACTCTATTTGTAGGTGAAGTGTCTTCCTGAGACTTTTATTATGGCTTTCATTCTGTCTACAGGAAAGCCTTTTTTGTTTAGTAGGAGTCCTACCTTTCAAAGCAACTCTTTCTCCTTGCAGGGTAGACAAGTGTAAAGGTGTAATGCTCAGAAAAGTGGGGAAGAGCCAGGCATGGGCATGGGGGGTGACATTGTTGGTTGATCCATAATAAGGTGGCAGCGATACTCATCTCAAGTATGGATGGAGTCCAGCCTCTAGCATGGCAGTTCAATAGTATTCAGGCCTATTGCAACAATCTCTACAAGCATAAGGCAGCAGATCTCAGGCCCTTGTACAGGCAGTGCTCCTGCTCTGGCAGAGAGGGGTAGTAGTTCCCTTTATCCTAATGAGTAGTGGGCACAAATGTGGACACTAGTGGAAAACTAAAGCAACAGACTGTAGAGGTGGACAATGGAAAATGGTAGACTCCTTGTAACCCATTACTTACTGCAATTTAGATCTAATTGGCCAGTCAACATTGCTGGCAGCATGACACTCAGTGATCATTGGACAACTCCTCCTCATTGGGAAGACCAAGGGATTGCGTTATTTGAAGGTGCTTTTCCATTAAACATATGGGAAATGAGAGCACCTACCAAGCCCTCAAAAGAAAAACCCTCTCATAAGGTGAAGATTTTATATTCTCTTTTCAATGGAACTCCCAGGGAGGAGGAATTCCTGATTAGTGGGCCAGCAAACACTAAGTTAATGGTGGTGCTTTCCTGCTCTGGGATGAGTATCAGTGAATAGGCAGGAAGTGTCACTAACTTTGCTGTAGTTCTGATGTTTCTAGTGCTATACCTCCCAATGGTCACCTCTTAACATTGAGAGGATCCATTGTGAATTGCAAAAACTTGGCATTACATACCACATGAACTTGATCATTTAGACTTGGGACTTAATCCTTTCAGAGCTGAAGGAGGAGGTAAAGGACTGGTGTGATACCTCGGATATCTGGTCTCTATTCTCCCATATTCACTCACTGATCTAGCTCTTACATTGTTTTGTTTTTTCTGTTTCTGTTTTAGTTTTTCTTTTCTTCCTCTAGTAGAGCATATAGCAGGCTAATTGAACACTGGAGGTCAGGGTTGACCAATAAAAGTTCTTTTTTTTGTTGTTGTAAATTTTAAAAATTCATTTTAAATTTAAATAAAAAATGAGATAAGAAAAAAGAACATTGCCATGTATGCAGCAGAATGTAAGAGAGGATTCAATATAAAACAATAAATTTCTATTTCAAGAAAACTTATATAAAAAATACTACACATTGTTTTCAAAGCTACCCCGTTTTTCTTTGCTTCCTTGTAGGTTTTCTTTTGTTCTCTGCTGTGCAATTTTTCCTTTATTTTTCACACTCCCTAGACCTCCACCCTAAAGAAGGCTACAATTAAATGTATATAGGCACAGGTATCTATAAACATGCACTACACACATATGCACTTATATACATAATATGTAAGGCTGTACTATGCAAATTTCCACTTATCCCTTTTTCTGAAGGTGAATAACATGTTCCTTCATAAGTGCAAGTCTTTCCAAGTTTTTCTAAATGAACTAGTTCATTTCCTCTACCACAGTAATATTCCAACACAATCACATCCTCTCTGAGAGATTGTCTATGAAAGTTTCCGCCTCCCCCCCGCCAATTTTCTGTATTCTTTATATTCTTGGCCATTGGATGTATTTATACCAGAAAATTTTAATTTAAAATAATAAAAATTATCCATTTTAGACTTCAACAATGCTCTCACCTTATAGTATACTTTAAGGTCTGATACTGTTGAATCTGCTTCCTTTATATCTTTTCCCCCTGGTTTCTTTGAAATTCCTGACCTTTTGTTCTTCCAAATGAACTTTGTTATTATTTTTGTAAAACTCAGTAAGATAAATTTTTTTTTTTAGTAATTTAATTGGGATGGTACTGAATAAATAGATTAGTTAGGTAAAATTGTCATTTTTTTTTATTTTGACTTTACCTACCTAGGAACAATAAATATTACTTCAATTATTTAGATCTGACTTTATTTGTATAACAAAGTGTTTCATGTTTATGTTCATATAGTTCCTGTGTCTGCTTTGGCAGATATACTTTCAGGTATTTTATACTGTCTAATTATTTAATTTTTTTTAAATTATTTTTTTCAGGCAATTGGGGTTAAGTGACTTGCCCAAGGTCACACTGCTAGTAAGTGTCAAATGTTTGGTCTGAGGCCAGATTTGAACTCAGGTCCTCCTGACTTCAGGACCGGTGCTCTATCCACCGCGCCACCTAGCTGCCCCTGTCTAGTTATTTTAAATGGCCTAAAACAATATTGAATAATATTACTGACACATAGTGCAGTTTCCCTATTTTTCACTTTTGATTAAATCTATTTTAGCTTTAACTTTGTCTGAGATCACAATTACTACCTTTGCTTTTTTTTACATAATAAATTCTACTCTTGCCCTTTATTTTATATTTGTGTGTATGTCTCACTTTTATAGTGTTTCTTGAAAGCAACATATTACTGAATTCAAATTTTTAATCTGCTGTTTCCATTTTATAAGTAAATTCATCCCATTCATATTCTAAACTATAATTTCTTGTGTATTTTCCTCCTTCCTATTTCTCCTCACTATCCTCATCCTATCTACTATATCCCTCCTCACTCCTCTGCTTTACTTCCACCTGCTGTCTTGCCCTCCTATTCCTTAACCTACCCACTCCTCCGAGTCCCTTCCTTATCCTTTCCCTTGCCCTATTATTTCTTTCTGAATTTAGAAGATCTTTATACCCTTCTAGATATATATGTTGTTCCCTCTTTAGTCTATTCCCAATGAGAGTGAGGTTCCATCACTATACACCCTTCCTCCCCCAGCTTCTTCTGTATAATTTTTCCTTTTATGCTTCATTGTATGAGATAATTACTCCTTTTAATCTCTCCCTACACATTATATTATGTTATTTTACAAACACACAATCATGCATAGCTCAACCCAAGCCATTTTTTCAAACTACCCAAATGATGACAGTTACAAGAGTACTGATAACATCTCCACTTATAAGAAGTAAATAATTTGACCCTACTGAGTCCCTTATAATTGGCCTTTAATGTTTACCTTATATTTCTCCTGTATCTTATATGTCAATATTTCCCTTAGGTTCTGCTGTTTTTGTCACAAATACCTGAAAGTCTTTCAGTTAGTTCATTAAATGTCTGTTTTTTTCTTTCAAGATTATACTTAACTTTGCTGGGTAAATTACCCTTGGTCATAGTCTCAGCTCTTTTACTCTACAAAGTATAGTATGCCAAGACCTATGGACCTATGGTAGCTGCTAGGTCTTGTGTAATCCTTATTGTAGTTCCATGATATTTAAATTGTGTTTTTCGTGTTGTGTCCAATATTTTCTCCTTAACCTGGGAGCTTTGAAACTTGGCTATGATATTCCTGTAAATTTTCCTCCTAGGCACTCTTTCAGGTGGTGATTGGTGGATTTTTTTCTATTGCTGACTTGCCTTCTTGCTCTAGAACTTCAGGGCAATTTTCCTTGATAATTTCTGGTAACTTGTATCAAGATTCTTTTTTTAATCATAATTTTCAGGTAGCTTGACTATTCTTACATTATTTCTCCTTGATCTGTTCTCCAGATCAGTTATTTTTCTGATGATATTTCACATTTTCTTCTATTTTTTTCATTCCTTTGATTTTGTTTCATTATTTCTTGGTGTCTCAGAATATCAGTAGCTTCCCCTTGCCCAATTCTAGTTTCCAAGGAATTATTTTATTCTTTAAGCGTTTGATTCTCTATTTCACATTGGTTGACTTTCTTTTCATTCTTTTCTTTTTTATCTTGAATTGCTCTTATTTTTTTCTAATTTTTCCTTGATATCTCTTATTTGATTTTAAACTCCTTTTTAAGTTTTTCCAGGGATTCTTTTTGTGCTTGGGACCATTGGACATTTCTCATTGAGAAAGGAGTGGCTTATCTTTCTCTAAATATGAACCCAGATCTTCTCTATCCCCATAGTAGTTATCTGTGGTTGGGTTCTTTCTCCTATGGTTATTCATTTTTATTTTTATTTTGTTTTTTAGCAGCTATTATTGTAATGAAATTCTAATTCTGAGGAATAGTGAATGATGACCCAAGCCTCAGGTCCTTTTTCCTGTTATTTTCTAAGATCTGCCCCAGGGCCCAACCTTAGGCTCTTCTTTCCACTTCTAAGCCACAGCTAGGGCCCCCAGCCACACTGTCCCACAAATTGTCTTGATCCCTGCAATCCCTCAGGTGGTTGTTCTCTCTGCCCTGGAACTGAAATCAGGGACTCTGCTCTTCTGCAAGTGCCCACAGCCGGCAGGGTCCCTGCCCCTCTTCTACTGCTCTCACCAGGGGTGTGTTAGCTCCTTCTCCCTGCAGCCACAACCTGGGATGCATCTGGTCAGCAAAGTTGTTCTTGATATCCCTCAACAGTGGAAGATCCTTCAATCTTCTCTTACTGAGGTGTCAGACTCCCACACTGTCTGTGTCTCCCAACCCTGCTGCTGTTGTTTGTTGATTTGTAGCCTGAAGGTGTTTGTACTTCGATCAGGCCAGACTTTCACACCTGGAGGTTGAGTCTTTCCTGGGTCTTCTCAAGTTGTTTTAGGAAGACAACAGCTTTACCCCAACTTCTGTTTATTTCTGCTGCTCCATGTTTCCTCTGAGGTGATGTTCTTTCTTTTTGTGTGGAGAAAATTTGGAGAGTCGGAAGATTTCTGACCTGCTCTGCCATCTTCCCAGAATCCTCTCCCTAATAAAATTCTAAAGTCATCTAAGTGGTAAAAGGCCCTCTAGAACAGTGGTGTCAAATTCAAACAGAAATTAAGGCCTCTAAACTATACATAAAGTTCCATGTGAGCTGCATATTGACTTAGCAAAATACCTATTAATATTCTATTTGATTATTTTTTTTGTTTTGTTAAATATTTCCCAATAAAATTTAATCTGATTTGGGCTGCACTCAGGAGTGTTGTGGGACACACTGCAGTTTGTAGGAGACCTGACGGACCCTACAACCAAAGAATGGAGTGTAGTAAGAGAAATATCATAACACCTTTCTCTATAAAAGATAGATGTGTTGTTGTTTGGTCACTTTTCAGTTGTGTCTGACTCTTCATGACCCCCTTTTGGGGACTTTCTCAGCAAAGAGCCTAGAGTGGTTTGCCATTTCTTTCTCCAGTTCATTTTTACAGATAAGGAAACTGAGGCAAACATGGCTTGCCCAGGGTCATGTAGCTAATAAGTGTTTGAGGCTGAATTTGAATTCAGGTCTCCTTAATCCAGGCCCAGTGCTCTATCCACTGTACCAGTTAGCTGCCCTGAAAGATAGCTTAGGTTCCTCAAAAAGTATTGATATCATCTTTGAAATTTTATTGCCTCAGGAACTAAAGGCTTAAGCTGTTAACATCACTTCCTGTTTGCAAGATGCTAAGACAAGCTCTAGTGCTCAGTTGGTGGACAATGGCAATTCAGTCAAGAGAGCTTCACTCAGTTGAATCTAATCTCTACTCCATGCCCCTAAATGCTCCCTATTCTTAATTTTCCTATTAATATTGAAGGTGCCACCATTCTCTCAGCCATGTAGGCTCCCAACCCAGAGGTCATCCTCAATTCCTTATTTTCACTGCCCCACCTCAACCTCAGTTCAATCATTTGTCAAGTCCTGTCCCTGCTACTTTTGTAGCATCTTTCATATACCTCCTTTCTCTTCTGACACAGCAACTACCCTGGTGCAGGCCCTCACACCTGGACTACTGGTTGGTTTCCCTATCTCAAGCTCCAACCACTCTAGTCATCCTCCACTCAGCTGTCAAAGTGATCTTCCTACAATATACATCTAACCATATCATCTTTCTATTCAATAAAATCCAGTGGTTCCCTATTACTTCCAAGATCAAATATAAAATCCTTTGGCTTTCAAAGCCCCTCATAATCTAGTTCCTTCTTATCTTTCCAGTCTTCTTTCACCTTATTCCCTTCCACATAATCATTGATCCAGTGACATTGGCCTCCCTGCTTATTCTAACACAAAATAATTTATCTCCTGATTCTGGATATTTATACTGCCTGTGGCCCATGCCTATGCTCTCCTTCACTTCTGCCTTCTTGCTTCCTTGACTTCCTTTAAGTCTCAGTTAAAGTCCCACTTTATGTAGGAAGCCTTTCTTAGTCCTCCTTAATCTTAGTACCTTCCCTCTGAGACTACTCCATTTACCTCTGTCTAGCTACATTGTCTATATCTATATCTATATTATCTCTTACTATCTTATTTGCACTCAGTTGTTTTCATGTTGTCATCCCCATTTGACTGTGAGCTCCTTGAGAGCAGGTACTGATTTTTGCCTTTCTCTGTGCCCCTAATGTTTAACATGGTACTTGTCATATAATAGACACTTACTAAATGTAAGTTGACTGACTGCACATGTTGAGTATCTTTATGCTATCAACAAGTGAATGAGTCTCCTTTGTTAATTATTGAATGACCTGTAAGAGTCTCATTCCAATCCAGTATAGAACTTCAACTACCAGGGGACTGGCTTAAGTCAGGCTCAGAACAGAACAGAACACAAAAAATTATCATGAAGAATGAGGAAATACATTAAAGCAAGTCAGTAAGATGGTAATTGGGGGAACTATATAGATTAGCTTACTTGATAGAATACACAAGAGTAAAGAGAGCTCTATGGATAAGGAATAAGATGAAAACTTAGCTAAGGAGACAAAGGTCTCACCTGAGAAGTTTGCTTTTAACAATCTACAGCATCTTTAATGCGGGGAATCAAAGGACATGTTGGGGGTGCAGATTCCTTCCGACATGCTTATGGCTCTGGGAACTTCACCATTCAGTCTGTGCCATCCTTCCTCTCTCTCCCCCCATCTCTCTTTCTTTCCTCTCTTCTGTGTTTCTCTCCCAGAAGTCTTTTTAGCCAATTAAGAGTCATATCTCTCTCAAACATATGGTGTCAGATGGCTACCCTTCATGATACTCATCAAGGGAAAGGGGAAGGAGGAGAAAGGGTAAAGGGTAAAGAAAAAGGGAAATATGTTTTTATGAGTTATTACTGCCCAAAAATTCATTACTCTATTGACAATCAGGTAATGAGTTTCTCTTAACCTAACTAGACTAATCTTCAGAAAGCGCACACAGAGATGGTCAGTTAGGTAGTTCTAGGACTGAATTTGAAACCTTTCCAATTTTTAGGACCTGCTTGTATTTTGCCATTTTATATTTGAAAAACCATGGTGGCATTTTGGAATAGTACTTTAGTGGAGTAATAATATTAGTAATGTGACTACTACTACCAAGCCACATTCAATTATTCTATGAGGTTTGCAATATCCTTGGAAAGTTGAAATTCTGGTGTAGTCATTTAAACAAAATGAATCTTTGAGTTCATTGTTTGTTGTTCATCCTTCATTTTCAGAGAGGACTAATGATATCATGGGGTGATGACTTGCGTGTAAATTGGATTTAAGTGAGATAGAATTGCGCAAAGTTGTAAGCATCACTCTCTCTTCCAGAGGCATCAAATTTCAGTGGTAAGACAAAAGTCAAGATGATTAGCAATGGCCTGGTATGCAGTGGATGACTTTGACATCTTCAGTGTCTGATCAAGCTCTAAGCCTCGATCTACAGTGCCTATTTCAGCCACCTTCGTGTCCTTTGGAACAAATTGTTCTTATCTATCCATTATGCTGGGGAAAGTCTTTACATGCTTTGGGTATACTTCCTTTTAACTCACTGATGGGTTTGAAGCCTGTTGGTTACCCTCAACCTAGTTTAGCCCATCTACTGAGATATTTTACTGGAGTGTGGCCCCTGTGCATGTTACTGCTTTGCAGAAATGGATATCACATTACAGGTATCAAACATTACATAAAATGTCAGATGTGTTGGGGGGTTTTCTGATATGTTATTTTTTTAAAAATTTTTTTATTATACTAGATGGTGTTCTAACATTAGGAGAAAGAGATAACTTTGTTATAAACATTGATAAGGAGGGTATCATAACACTTTCTATTCCATTGTGATTTCTGATGGTTATGCAAAAATAAGCAACAAAGTTAAACTGTTTGAGCTCTTGAACTGAAACAAATTGTTTCCACAGAGGAGAAGGATCATAAGGAGCAAGAGGTAGTAGATAGGTAAAGAAAAGATTTTTTTTTAATGATATGGAGCAGGGAATCCCAGTAGTATAGAATTATTGGTGATTAATGGATTGCCTATATTCTCTACTGGGATGAATTGGACTTCACTAGTGGACATTTTTGTTTTTTACCTCTGAATTTATTGGAAAGGAATCTAGTTTATCTCTATTACAAATACCAGTAGCAAGAAAATCATGCCTCAATGTCACCAGAGAGAACCCTACAATTCCCCTCTGATAAACTGCTCAATCCCCACACTATCTGTGGGCCAAAAGCTCTGGAAGCAGCTGCCACCACCCCAGGGCTGC
Source organism: Vombatus ursinus (assembly GCF_900497805.2). Classification (NCBI taxonomy): domain Eukaryota; kingdom Metazoa; phylum Chordata; class Mammalia; order Diprotodontia; family Vombatidae; genus Vombatus; species Vombatus ursinus. Next base: position 18,849,931 of record NW_020954587.1, on the reverse strand, counting down.
ACCAGGGCTGGAACTGGACCATGTTCCTCTCTCACTCAGGTCCAATAGAACTTTCCTACTAACCTTCTAATTTGTTTTTGGTGTTTGTGGGTTGAGAAATCTGTAAATGGCCACAGCTGCTAGTGATTCAGTATCATGAGGCCTGCTCCAGGCCTGTTGGGGCCCTGTCTGTGCCAGTGTGGCCCACACTAGACTGTGTTCCTCTCCCAGCCCAGTGCAACATACATTTCCTGTTGATCATCTAGGTTTCTTGGGCTGGAAATTTGTTTCACTCAGTATTTTTGTGGGTTCTGCTGCCCTATAATTTGTTTAGTCATTTTTTATAGGTATTTGGAGGAGTTCAGGGGAGAGCTCAGGCAAGTCACTGCTTTTACTCTGCCATCATGGCTCCACCCCCTGGATATTTTTTAAATAATATCTTTCCCAATTACATGTAAAGACAATTTTAAATATGTATTTAAAAAATTTTTTGAGTTCCAAATCTTCTCTATACCTTCCAGACACAGTAAGCAATTTGATAAAGGGTATAAATGTGCAATCATGTAAAACATATTTTCATATTAGTCATGTTGTGATGAAAACATAGACCAAAAGAAAAAAACACAAAAAATAAAGTGAAAAATAACATGCTTTGATTTGTATTCACATTCCATAAGTTCATTCTCTGGATGTGGATAGCATTTTTCATCATGAGTTCTTTGAAATTTTCTTGGATTATTGTATTGCTGAGAATAGCTTGATTATCATACAATGTTGCTGTTACTGTGTACAGTGTTCTCCTGGTTCTGCTCACCTCACTTTGCATCAGTTAATGTAAGTCTTCTCAGTTTTTTTTTTCTGAAATCAGCCTGTTTATCATTTCTTATAGCGCAATAGTATTCCATTACAATCATATAGCACAACTTGTTCAGTCATTCCCCAATTGATGGACATCTCGATTTCCAATTCTTTACCACCACAAATAGAGCTGCTATAAATATTTTTGTGCAAATAGGTCCCTTTCGTTTTTCTTTGATCCCTTTGGGGCACAGACCTACTAGTGATATTTCTGGGCCTAAGGATATACACAATGTTGTAGCCCTTTGGCCGTAGTTCCAAATTACTCTCCAGAATAGTTAGATCAGTTCACAACTCCACCAACAATGCATTTGAGTCCCAGTTTTCCCATACCTTCTCCAACATTCATCATTTTCTTTTTTATGTCATATCAGCCAATCTGGTAGGTATGAGGTGGTACCTCAGAGTTGTTTTAATTTGCATTTCTCTAGTCAATAGTGATTTAGAACACGTCTTCATATGCCTATAGATAGCTTTAATTTCTTCATCTGAAAACTGTTCATTATCCTTTGACCATTTATCAATTGGGAAATTACTTATGTTCTTATAAATTTGACTCAGTTCTCTATATATTTGAGAAGTGAAGCCTTTATCAGAGACATGTACTACAAAAAAAAATTGTTTCCCAGTTTTGTACTTTCCTTCTAATCTTGGTTGCATTGGTTTTCTTTGTGCAAAACCTTTTTAATTTAATATAATCAAAATTATTCATTTTACTTTGGTCATACATTTCCCCCTTCTCTATATATTTAACTGGTCAACTATTCCTTGCTCTCCTAATATGATTATAATACCAGCCTCTTTATCTAAATCATATAATCATTTTGACCTTATCTTGGTATATGGTGTAAAATATGGTTTATGCAGAGTTTCTGCTATACTATTTTCCAGTTTGTCCAGCAATTTTTGTTCAAATAATGAGTTTTTGTCCCAAAAGCTGGAACAGTGTTGGGATCAGATGACTGAGTGGGGAAAGATTAAAAGTTCCCTCACTGTTTCTGGATGCCAGGCTTAGTTGTACTAACCAGACATGATCTTGGGATGTGGCTGTGGGTGAGGAGAAGTGAACACAGGCCAGGTGCACACAATACTGTAGAAAGCAAGAGCATTTTTAGGACAGTGTGAATGGGGCCCTAACTATGGCTTAGGGGAGGAGAACAATACCTAAGGTTGGGCCCCCAGATAGAATTCAGAAAATAGCAGTAAGGAGAACCTTAGCCCTGTGGCACCATTACCCACAACTCAGGATTAAATAAGCTACTAAAAATAAAAATGATCAAGCAAAGGAGAAAGAACCCAACCAAAGACAGCTGCTTTGGTGAAAAAGAAGATCTGGTTTCATATTCAGAGAAAGATAGCGAGGTGCAAAGGACATTCCTGCCCCCAAAGAGTAATGTCATATGGCTACATGCCCAAAAAGAATTCTTGGGATAACTTAAAAAGGAATTTAAAAATCATATAAGAGAGATTGAGGAAAAATTAGGAAAACAATAAAAGCAATCCAAGAAGATTATGAAAAGAAAGTTAACCAATTAGAAAAAGACCCAAAATCTTAAGGAAGAAAATAGCTCCTTGAATACTAGAATTGAGCAAAAGGAATTAAATGACATTATAAGACACCAAGAAATAATAAAAGTACAAAAAAAAGAGAATCTGAAACATTTCATTAGAAAAAAAACTGATTTGGAGAACAGATCAAGGAGAGACAGCATAAGAATTGTTGGACTACCTGAAAGTTATGACCAAAAAAGGAATCTTGACACAATATTATAATAAGGAAAATTGCTCTGAAGTTCTAGAACAAGAGAGTAAAGTAGAAAGAAAAAATATCTCACATTCACTACCTGAAAGAGATCTCAGGAGGAAAATTTACAGGAATGTCATAGTCAAATCTCAAAAACCCAGGTTAAGGAGAAAATATTCCAAGCACCAAGAAAAAAAAAACAAACAATTTTAATACTGTGAAGATACAATCAGCATTTCACAAGACCTAGAAATTCTACATGGTGGCATGTAGAATTGGAACATATTTCAAAGAGCAAAAAAGCTGGGGTTGTGACCAAGAATAACTTACACAGCAAAGTTGAGTATAATCTCGAATGAAAAAAAAAGACATTTAACCCACGGAAAGATTTTCAAGTATTTGTGACAAAAAAAGACCAGAACTCAATGGAAAATTTGATATAAAAGATCCCCCAAAATATTACAAAAATGTTAAAGGCTAATTATCAAAGGACTCACAAAGATCAACTATTTACTTCTTATATATGAAAATGTTAGCAGTATCCTTGAGTGTCATCATTATTTGGGTAGTTTGAAAGAAAGGTTGGCACTGAGTTGTATAAGATGGAGGTGATTCTAAAAGACAAAATTGGGTAGGCAAAGGTTAAAAGGAGCAATTGTCTCATCAAAATGGGGTGTGAAAGGAAAAATTGATATAGAGCAAGCAGATGAGAGTGGAGGCTGGTTGTGTTGGAACCTTATTTTCCTGGGATTTGGGACAAAGAGGGAATCACATATATATATATTATATATATATATATATAAAAGGATATAAAAGTCTTCTAAACTTGTAAATAAATAAGAGAACTAGAGGACAGGGTGAGGGCGGAACTTTTAGAAGGGTGTGTAGATTAAGATCTAGAAGAGTAAAGGGAGAAGATAAGATAACAGGGATAGGGTAAAAGAGAGGCTCTGAAGGACAGTAGTGAGTAAAGATAAGATGAAGGGAAATTCATAACTAGTAATGATAACTTTGTAAATGGGATAAACTCAACCATAAAATGGGAATAGGTAAAAGAATGGATTAAAAATCAGAATCCAGCAACATGCTGCTTACAAGAAACACATTTAAGAATGAGAGATACACACAGAGTTAAAAGGGGTTGGAATAGAGTTTGTTAAACTTCACCTGATGAAAAAAAGGCAGGGTAGCTGTCATGATCTCAGACAAAATTAAAGCTAAAATAAATTTAATTAAAAAAGATAAACAGGGTAACTATATTTTGATAAAAGGTACCATAATGGACCAGGGCTTCTTCAATCCTAGGTATGTAAGTATATACAATAGGTATGCAAATCAAACATTTACTGATAATAAATCATGAAGAAAATTTTTAAAAACAATTATTTGGTATAATTCTGCCATTTATTAAAGATGAAAGCAAATTTGCATGCTAATGAGATGTATGTACTTATTTATTTTTACATAAAGAATTAAATCTTGGTGGAATATTTGATAGTGCAGGATGTAGAGCATCTTCAACATTTTTCAGAGTTGATCGTGTTTTGATTTTATAATAGCTAATGCTGTGTTCAGAATCAAGGCTACAGTGAAGTTCTGAAATACAACCTGGGCATGCACTGCCATAAACACTCAGATTGATTACATATTTGATTTTGAATTAATTTTTGGTTGTTGCACATTCAGAAACCTTTTACTGTTGCCAATTTTTTCACAACTCCCACATTTAGTTATGTAACTCCATATAGGGTCATGACCCACAGTTTAAGAAGTTGTACCATAAGCAATGAAGCAATATTAATACTAAACCTATATATATCAAATACTATAGCATCTGAATTTTAAAAAGAAAGTTAAATTAATTATAGTGGCGATATATAATAGAACTGTAATAGTGGGGAACTTTAATCTTCCCCTTAAAGATAAATATAGATAGATAGATAGATAGATATTTACAGATAAATCTAAGCAAAAAATAAATAAGAAAGAAATAAAAGTAGTGAATAGAATTTTAGATAAGCTAGATATGAATGGGAATAGAAAAAAATATTTTTTCTCAGTGGATCATGGTACCTTTACAAAGATTGACTGTATCTCAGGGCATAAAAATTTTATAGTTAAAAGCAGAAAAGCTAAAATACTTTTCAAATCACAATGCACTAAAATTATATTTAATAAAGGACTATGGAAACATAGATTAAAAACTAATTGGATATTAAACAATCTAATCTTAAAGAATGAGTGAGTTAATGCACAAATCATAAAACAATAATTTCATCAAAGAGAATGACAATAATGAGACAACATATCAAAACCCATGGGATACAGCAAAAGGAGTAGAGGAAAATGTATATCCCTAAATAGTTACATCAATAAAATGGAAAAAGAGCAGACCAATGAACTGGGTACACAATTTTAAAAACCTAGAAAAACATTAAAAATCCCCAGTTAAATGCTAAATTTTAAATCCTAAAAATTAAAAGTGAGATTAATAAAATTGAGTGTAAAAAAGCCATTGAATTAATAAATAAGACCAAGAGTTGATTTTTATAAAAATACCAATCAAATAGATAAATCATTGGTTACTTTGATTAAAAAAGAGAAGAAAACCAAATCATTAGTATTTTTTTCAGTTTAAAAAAATTAATTCATATTTATTGCATATTTTTCCTCAGTTACATGTAAAAAGAATTTTAACATTTGTTTTTAAAACTTTTTGAGTTCCAAATTCTCTCCCTTCCTACTTCCCCACCTACCCCATTGAATAAGCAAACAGTTTGGTATAGTTTATGCCTATGTAGTCATGCAAAACATTTCCATATTAAATTATGTTGTGAAAGAAAACATAGACCAAAAAAAAACCCCTCAAGAAAAATAAAGAAAGTGAAAACAGTATGCTTTAATATGTACTCAGACAGCATCAGTTCTTTCTTAGGGGATGGATAGCATTTTTCATCATAAGTCCTTCAGAGTTGTCTTAGATCATTGTATTGCTGAGTATAGATAAGTGATTCATAGGTGATCATTTTATGATATTGCTGTTGTTTTGTATACAGTACATTTCACTTTACATTAGCTCATGTAAGTCTTTCTAGGTTTTTTTTGAGAGCATCTTGCTCATCATTTCTTATAACACAATAGTATTCCATCATAATCACATACCACAGTTTGTTCAGCCATTCCCCCATTGATGGGCATCCCCTCAATTTCTAATTCTTTGACACCAGAAAAAAGCTGCTATAAATATTTTTGTACATATGGGTCATTTTTCTTTCTGTTTTTTTTTTTAATCTCTTCTGTGATATAGACCTAGTATTGCTATTGCTAGGTCAAAGAGTATGCCTGTTTTTGTAGCCCTTTGGGCATAGTTCCAAATTGCCTTACAGAATGGTTGAATCAGTGTACAACTCCAGCAATAGCGCATCAATGTCTCATTTTTCCCACATCCCCTCCAACACTTGTCATTTTCCCTTTCTGTCCTATTAACCAATCTAATAGGTATGAGGTAGTATCTCAGAATTGTTTTAATTTGCATTTCTCCAATCAATAGTGAGTTTGAGTATTTTTTCCCATATAGCTATAGATAGCTTTGATTACTTCAATTGAAAAATGTTCTTTTGATCATTTATCAGTTGAGGAATGGCTTTTACTTTTATAAATTTGACTTAGTTCTCTATATGTTTGAGAAATGAGGCCTTTATCAGAGAAACTTGCTTCAAAATTTTTTTAAGTTACTATTGCTATGTCTCCCTCTATCCTATCCCCTCCATGTATTCTATTCTCTTTCTCCTTTCACTCTGTCCCTTCTCAAAAGTGTTTTGCTTCTGACTACCTTCTCCTTGAATGTGCCCTCCCTTTTATGAACCCCTCCCCTTCTCTTATCCCCTGCACCACCTACTTTCCTGGAGTGTAAGATAGATTTCTATACCCAATTGCGTGTGTATGTTATTCCTTCTTTGTGCCAATTCTGATGAGAGTTAAGATTCACTGACTTCCTTTCACCTACCCTCTCTTCCTCGTCACTATAAAAGCTTTTTCTTGCCAATTTTATGTGTGATAATTTACCTCATTCTACCTCTCCATTTCTTTTTTTCCCAGGATATTCCTATCTCACCCTTTAATTTTATTATTTTTGATACCCTTCCTTCATATTCAACTCATACCGGTGCTCTTTGTCTATACATACTCCTAACTGCCCTAATAATGAGAAAGTTCTTATGAGTTATAAATGCCTTCTTCCCCTGTAGGAATATAAACAGTTTAACCTTATTAAGTACCTTATGATTTTCCTTTCCTGTTTAACTTTTTACAGTTCTCTTGAGTTTTATGTTTGAAAGTCAAATTTCCTATTTAGCTCTGGTCTTTTCATTAAGAATGCTTGAGGCCTCATTTCTAAAATATTTAGAGAATTAAGTCAAATTCATAAGAATACAAGTCATTCCCCAACTGATAAATGGTCAAAGGATATGAATAGGCAGTTCTCAGATGAAGAAATTAAGGCCATCTATAGTCATATGAAAAAATGTTCTAAATCACTATTGATTAGAAAAATGCAAATCAAAACAACTCCAAGGTACCACATCACACCTATCAGGTTGACCAACATGACAAAATAGGAAAATGATAAATGTTGGAGAAGATGTGGGAAAATTGGAACACTAATGCATTGTTGGTGGAGTTGTGAAATGATCCAACCATTTTGGAGAGCAATTTGGAACTAGGCCCAAAGGGCTATAAAAATGTGCATACCCTTTGATGCAGCAATAGCACTTCTAGGGCTGTATCCCAAAGAGATCATACAAATGGGAAAAGGACCAACATATATAAAAATATTTATAGCAGTTCTTTTTGTGGTGACAAAGAATTGGAAATTGAGGAAATGCCCATCAATTGGGGAATGTCTAAACAAGTTGTGGTATACGAATGTAATGGAACACTATTGTGCTATAAGAAATGATGAGCAGGCAGACTTCAGAAAAACCTGGAAAGACTTGTATGGACTGAGGCTGAGTGAAGTGAACAGAACCAAGAAAACGTTGTACACAGTAACAATCATGTTGTGTGATGACTAACATTGATAGACTTAGCCTTTCTTAGTAATGCAAGGATCTAAGATATTTCCAAAGTTCTTATAATGGAAAATGCTATCCTTATACAAAGAAAGAACTATGGAGTTTGAATGCAGATCGAAGCATACTATTTGCTATTTTTTTCTTCTGTTGTGTTTTGTTTCCTCTTTCTGGTGGTTCCTCCTATTGGTTCTAATTCTTCCTTACAACATCACTAATGTGAAAATATGTTTAATAGGAATGCATGTTTATAGCCTATATCAGATTGTGCACCATCTTGGGGAGGGAGGTAGGAAGGGGGAGGGAGAAAATTTTTTAAACTCAAAAGCTTATGGAAGTGATTGTTGATAAATCAAAATAAATTAATTTTAAAAAAAGAATACTTGAAAGTAATCTATTTCATTGAATATCCATTTCCCCCCTGAAGGATTATACTTAGTTTTGCTGGATAGGTGATTCTTGGTTGTAATCCTAGCTTCTTTGCCCTCTGGAATATCATATTCCAAGCTCTCTGATCCATTAAGGTAGAAGCTGCTAAGTCTTGGATTATCCAGACTGTGGCTCCATGAAACTTCAATTACTTCTTTTTGTCTGCTTGCAATGTTTTCTCCTTTACCTAGGAGTTCTGGGATTTGGCTATAATATTCTTGGGACTTTTCACTTTGGAATCTCTTCAGGAGGTGATCAGTGGATTCTTTCAATTTCTGTTTTACCCTCTGGTTTCCCAAGGGCAGTTTCCCTTGATGATTTCTTCCTTTTTTTTTTGGCTAGGCAATGGGCTTAAGTGACTTGCCCAGGGTCACACAGTGAATAAGTGTTATGTGTCTGAAACCGGATTTGAACTCCTCCTGAATCCAGGGCTGGTGCTCTATCCACTGTGCCACCTAGATGCCCCCTCCCTTGATGATTTCTTGAAAGATGATGTCTAGGTTCTTTTTTTGATCATGGCTTTCAGGTAGTCTAATCATTTTAAAATTATCTCTCTTGGATCTGTTTTCTAGGTGAGTTGTTTTTCCAATGAGATATTTCACATTGTCTTCTATTTTTTTGATTCTTTTGATTTTGTTTGACTATTTCTAGATTTCTCATAGTCATTAGCTTCAATTTGCTCAATTTTAATTTTTTAGGAATTGTTTTCTTCAGTGAACTTTTGGACCTCCTTGTCCATTTGGCCAATTCTACTTTTTAAAGGAGTTTTTTTTTCATCAGTGAATTTTTGTGACTCTTTCCATTTGACAGATTCTACTTTTTAAAGAATTTTTCTTGAGTGAATTTTTGTGCCTCTTTTTCCATTTGGCCAATTCTGCATTAAGACGTTCTTCTCCTCATTGGTTTTTTTATACCTCTTTTACCATTTGGCCTAGTCTGTTTTTTAAGGTTTTATTTTCTTCAGTATTTTTGTGTGTGTGTGTCTCCTTTACCAAGCTGTTGACTCACTTTTCATGATTTTCTTGTATCATTCTTATTTCTCTTCCCAATTTTTCCTCTATCTCTCTTACTTGATTTTCAAAATCCTTTTTGAGTTTTTCCATGGCCTGAGACCAATTAATACTTTTCTTGGAGGCTTTGGACGTAGGAGCTTTGACTTTGTTTTCTTCTGAGTGTGTGTTTTGATCTTCCTTCTCACTGTAGTAACTTTCTAAGGTCAGAATTTTTTCTGTTGTTTGCTCATTTCCCCTGACTATTTCTTGACTTTTAGCTCTCAATGTAGGGCTCTGCTTCCAGGGTGGAGTGTGTGTTGTCCCAAGCTTCAGTGGTTTTATGCATCTGTTTTCAGAGATACTTCTAGGGACCTGTAAGTTTTCAGTTCTTCCAAGATGGTATGAAGTAAGGAGAGGTGTGTTTACTATGCTCCTGGCCTGTATTCTGGTGTGTGACAGACCATAAGTACTCTTTTCAGCCCTGGAACTGTGAATAGGGACCCTGCTTCTTTGTGGCCACAAGCTCTGGTGTGCTAGTGCTCCTCCTTGCCCTGGGACTGATACTCGGGACTATGACTTGGATCTGAGGATGGGCAAAGCAAGTGTCATACTTCAGTGCTAGCAAAGAGACCCCTATAATCTCCTTCTGAGCAGTTCTTTGACTCCCTTACCATTTTTGGGCTGAGAGCTTTAGAAGCAGTTGCTGCTGCTGATTCAATAGTTCCCAAGGCTTTCTCCTGGTTTGCTGGGGCTGGAACTGGGGCTTGGTCTGCGTTGGCATGACCTGTACTGGATTGTGCTCCACTCTCATCCAGGTGTGATAGATCTTTCCTGCTGACCTTCTAAATTGTCTTTAGCTGGAAAATTATTTCACCACATCCTTTTGTGGGTTCTACTGTTCTGGGAATTGTTATATGGCATTAAAGGTGTTTGAAGGGGTTTTGGAGAGAACTTAGGTGAATTGGTGCCTGTTCTCCATCTTTGCTTCACTGTTCCCAAAAGTGTTAAAAATGAAAAGGGTAACTATACCACTAAAGAAGATAAAGTTACAGAAATTATAAGAAGTTATGTTGCCCAATTATATGGCAATAGACTTAACAATTTAAGTGAAATGGAAGAATATTTACAAAAATTTTAAACTGCCTAGATTAGCAGAAGCAGAAATAGAATATTTAAATATTTTAGAAAAAGAAATGGAACAGGTCATAAATGAGCTTCTTAAGGAAAAAGGACCAAGACCAGACGAATTTACAAGTGAATTTTATCAAACATTTAAAGATCAACTAATTCCAACATTAAATAATTTATTTGGAATAATAGGCAAAGAAAGGATCCTATCAAACTCCTTTTATGAAACAAAATGATACTGATACCTAAATCAGGAAGGGTAAAAAACAGAGAAAGAATATTATAAACCAATTTCACTGGTGAATATTGATGCAAAAATCCTAAATAAAACACTAACTAAAAGATTACAACAATATATTACAAAGATTATGCGTTATGATTAAGTGTGGTCTATACCAGGAATGCAAGGTTGGTTTAACATGAGGAAAACTATTAATGTAATTGATTATATCAATAATAAAAGTTTTAAAAATCATATGATTATATCAGTAGATATAGAAAAAGCTTTTGATAAAGTTCAATGCTCATTTCTATTAAAATCACTTGAAAGTATAGGTATAAATGATTTGTCCCTTAAATTGATAAAAAAAAAATTCCTCTAAAACCATTATCAAGCATTATTTGTAAGGGGGATAAACTAGATGCCTTCCCAGTAAGATCAGGTATGAGAAAAGGATGTCTACTGTCACCAATATGATTCAATATTGTATTAGAAATCACAGCAATAGCAGTAAGAGAGGAAAAAGAAACAAAAGGAATAAGAATAGGGAATGAGGTAATAAAACTCTCTCTTTTTGCAGATGATATGATGATATACTTGGAAAATCTTAAAGACTCAACTAAAAAGTTAGTTGAAACAGTAATTTTAGCAAAGTAGCAGGATAAAAAGTAAATCTACATAAATCATCAACACTCCTATATATCACAAAATCCTTCAAGAAGAGATAGTAAGAGATACTCGATTTAAAATATTTGTAGAAAGTATAAAATACCTGGGAGTATACCTGCCAAAACCAAGCCAGAAATTGTATAAATGAAATTATAAAAAAACCTTTTTATACAAATAGAATCAGATTTAAATTATTAGAGAAATATTAATTGTTCGTGGGTATACAGGGCCAATGTAATAAAAATGACAATTTTATCTAAACTAATTTATATATTCAATACCATTCCAATTAAATTATGAAAAATAATGTTACTGAATTGGAAAAAAATAATAAAATTCCTTTAGAAAAACAAAAAGTCAAGAATATCAAAAGGACTAATAAAAAATGCAAAGAAGGAGATTCAGCACTACCAGAACTTAAACTTAAAAAGGCAGTAATTATCAGAACTACCTCATAATGGCTAAGAAATAGAAAGTTAGATCAGTGGAACAGAGTAGATGTACAATTTACAGCAGCAAATAAATATAATAACCTTATATTTGAGAAGGCTAAAGAATTCCATTTTGGGAATAAGAATTCACTATTTGGTAAAAAGTTTTGGGAAAACAGGAAAGCAGTGTGGCAGAAAGGGGGCATAGATCAATATCTTACACCATTTACCAAGATAAAATCCAGATATAAAGAGAGATATTACAAGAAAATTTGAAGAATATGGAATATATTTGTTTGCCTATTATGGATAGGCAAACAATTTATGAATAAATAAGAGATAGAGAGCAGTGTGAAGTGTAAAATGCACAATTTTTATTATGTTAAATTAAAAAGTTTTTGTACAAATAAAACAAATGTAGCCAAGATCATAAGGAAAGCTGAAAATTGGGGGAAAATTTTATATATAGATTTTCAGATAAAGTTCTCATATCTCAAATACACAAAGAACTTTGGAAAATCTATTAGAATTTGAGTCATTCCCCAGTTTATATATGGTCAAAGGGCATGAACAGTCAGTTTTCTGATGAAGAAGTCAAAATAATTTACAGTTACATGAAAATGTAACTAATGCTCTAAATCATTATTAATTAACAAAGTGCAAGTTAAGATAACTTTGAAATATTATTTTACACCAATAAGATTGACTAAAATGATTGAAGGGGAAAGTGACAAATGTTGAAGGGGATGTGGAAAAATTTGGATACTAATTCACTGTTGATGGAACTGTGAACTGATCCAACCATTTGGGAGAGTAATCTGGAATTATGCCCAAGGAGTTATTAAACTGCCCATAACCTCTGACTCAGCAATACCATCTTGTTTCCCAAGATGATTAGGGAAAAAGGAAAAGAAACTATATGTTCTAAAATATTTATAGCAGCAAAGAACTGGAAATTTCAGGGATGCCTGTCAATTGGGAAATGGCTGAGCAAATTGTGGTATATGATTGTGATGGAAACTACTGTGCTATGAGAAATGATGAGCTTGATGATCTTAAGAAAACATGGGAAGACTTGCATGAAATAATGAAGAGTGAAATGAACAGAACCAAAAGAACTTTGTATACAGTAACAACAATATTGTTTTAAGAACAACTTTGAATGACTAAGTAATTTTGACTATTATAAATACCCAAATTAACTTTGAAGAACATATGAAGGAAGAAGATACTATCTGTGTCCAGAGAAAGAACTAATAAATAGAAGTATGCATAGAATGCTTTTACATACACATATATACACATGCACATGCACATATATGTATGTATATATTTGTGTCTAATAGTAGCCATATATAGGGTGGGGAGGAAGAAGGAACTAGAAGAGAAAAAAAAAGTTATATGATGACCTTATTATATATTTAAAAGGAATAGCAAGCTGTACCTAATAGTTTGCAGTTTCACGTACAATAATCTTATTTTCCCCCTATTTACTATGTTATGGAAATACTTGTTTTCTTTCTGAAGTTCAAAATAAAATTAATTAATTAAAAAATAAAGGTGAGCTCTGCTCTGGAGTTGAGAGGTTACCATTTCAAGTTTCTTGTGCAGGGGGCCTGGGGCCAGGCCACTGGCCTGCTGTACCAGGCCCATTGGGCCTGGCTGCTTATCTGCTACCCTAATGCCTTGTGGCCTGGCTGTTTGCTTGCTGTGCTTGGGCCATGGGTTCTGGCCCCTGACCTGCTTTGCTGGGGGACTGGAGGCCTCCCACTTGGCTTGTTGGGGTTTAGCCTGCTGTTGACTTGCCTAGACACCACCTGCAAAGGACTGTGCTCCTCTTTTACCTGAGACAAACCTTTCCTGCAGACTTGCTATGTTGTCTTGGGCTGGAAATGTGTTTTGTCCCATTTTTTGTTGGTTCTGCTACTTCAGCATTCATTTTGAGATGTTATTTTCTAGTTTTTTTGGAGGTGAATTAGAGAGAGTTCCAGTAAGTTCCTGCCTTATTCTGTCCTCTTGGCTCCAATTCAAGTAGACACTTCTTTATGTCCTTAGATGAATGACTTAATATCTTTGTAGCCTAGATACCCAATCTCTCAAGTGGTCATTAGGACATACTTCCTAGAAAATCATGGATATGTTGACTACATAATTGGTTAAGCAGTCCTAGTGAAGGTACATTCCTTAGAAAGAGTGAACCAGTTCTTTTAGTCAAAGTATCAGGAAAAATATTAATAAAATGAAAAATGTAGTATGGGCTAGTCTTCTGAGATAGACTTCTAAGAGAGCAACAGAGTACACATCAATTAATTAACCAAACAATTATTTAACTAAAGAATAGGAATAAAGCACTGAGCAAATAAGATATCTTGTAAGTGCTAAGTAATATCTAATTTGCTAACTGTCAGATCTAATATTAAGTTTGCCATTTCCCTTTCTTTAATTGTTAGCTAATCAATGTAAGCTAGCACTGTAACTCTCCCAGTTTCCTGTAGTAAATTTCCAGTAAATTCCCACCACCACCACCACCACAAAGAATAACCAAAATAACATGGCAATGTATCTCCTTCTCTTGACATCATGATGTAAAAAAGTTACTCCAATGTATTCCAAACAAAGAAAGTGAATCTTGGGGAGATGAAGTAACTTTCTTAGGGTAATACAGTTAATAAGTGCCTGAGATGTGAATGGGTTGAGATTGGTACACTGAAAAGATCATCTATGCACATCAGTGATGTGTTGAAGTAATAAAAACACTATAATAAGTTTAATGACTATTATTATTCTTGAAGGAATAAATAACTCATTATGTTTATGTAGCACCTCATAATTTAAAAAAAATTTTTTTAAACTGGGTCTTCCAATCTTACCTGGGTTAGCAGGCTAGAAAATCATTGGTCACTCATGGGGCAATCCCACTACTTTTAAGCATCGGAGCTTTGACCACCTTCATTTCTGACTTGGACCATTTTATTCCTCTTTAAGAAGGCTGGCGGCTCTTGCTCCCAGGGGCTACTCTTCTAACACTGGAATTAGCAAAGATGCTCAATCAGCTTTAGTTCACTGAAACTCAGTAAGCTAAAAACACTATAATGTGAATGCTCCATTCACCAATGCAGGTTGTAACTCCTCTAGGCCCTATTTGGTGATCTTTAAGACTTACTATAGCCAAAAAGTTCATACCCCTTTTAACTGACTTAGTGATAAGCCTTTCTGAAGTCAGCTATTTTGGTGTTTGGACTACAAATGCATTCTGTTACCAGGTCAATACACAAAGACTTTCCTACTTACTGGAACCTATTAGAAATGAGATTCTTCTGGAATAGCCTTCAAGGATGCAAGATCGCCTAGCTGATGAGATATTGGAAACAGACTTTTTTGGAGATCTAAAGAATCATGATACTCTTATAAACTTCTCTTCAATGAACAAGTGATTTAGTGATATATATGATGAATCTTGTCAAATTTGCCTTGACAAGGTGATCACTAAGAGTTATACAAGGCTGAGGGGGTTGGTTAGGAAAAGAGTTCAGATGAAGCACCTAAAATATGCAGAGTATTGTGCTAGTTTCTAGAATAAATAGAAAGCTAAATAAGGCAGAGTTCTTGCTTTCATGGAACTTAGTCTAGCGAGGGTGAATGGATACATAAACAAGTAATTCTAACATAAAAACAAAACATGAGAACTACATTGAAATGTACAAAGATAATATTCTGAGATCAAAGGAGGAAGATACTGTATCTTCTCATGGGAATAAGTCAGAATGGGAATGTAACCTATGATTCCACAGAAAAATGTAAACTATTTTACATAACCGTAAACAGAAAAAGTTCCAACTATTGCATGGAAAAATTTGCCTGGCCCATCCTGGCACTATGACTTTTTTATTCTGTTTCTATATAATACCTGAGATAATAATAATAACATTATATTATATTATATTATATTATATTATATTATATTATATTATATTATATTATATTATATTATATTATATTATATTATA
>NW_020954587.1:18632769-18834395 GCF_900497805.2 Vombatus ursinus | reverse complement strand
TATTATATTATATTATATTATATTATATTATATTATATTATATTATAATATATAATAATAACTCTGGCCTAGGCTTGGTGCAGGGATCCATGATGTTACTCTGTCCTGCTGCTACCCAGGATAATTGACCTCTTGTGAGCAAACCCCCTTAAACAGCCCAGTTAACCTAATTGACCCTAATGAAACCTATTTATAACCAAGCTGGTATTCTCTCAGACAGAAAATGCCACCCTACAATTGATATAGTTATGGCAGAACAGATCTACCCCCTTACATTTGGCATAGTTGGCAGGATACCAGAGAAAGGAACTTGGGGCCCTCTCTCTATCCCTCCTTCTCCCTCTCCCTCTCCCTCTTTTTGACTCCACACATCAGAGGGATAGGACAGAGGCAGAGGAGGAAAAATTCAGTGAAGTGAAGATTATTTGGGACATAAAGGAAATTTTAGATCAGATTATGCAATAAATAAGAGGTATAATTTTAAAAGGGTAACAATTTCTTAGACTGTGTATATTTATATACATGTGTGACAGCATGACCTGGAGACATCTAGAAAGGCAGTCAAGGAGAAGTAACTTTTGATATTGGAGCCCTTGTCTCACAGTTGTCAGTCGGTTTGTGTTTTTCTGTGCCTACATGTGTCAGAATATGTAATTGTGTGCATGGAGTTTAGAAGGAAAAATATTGCTGGCAAATCTGTCTCTCTGTGCCTTGTTACCTAATGTGAACCTCTCTAAGTTTTCAGAAAGATTCATCCTCTTCTTTTACATCCCTAAACTGTGTCCAGGTTCTAGAGTGTAGAAGAACATTAAAAAAAAAAAAGAGGGATTTTTTCCCCCTCAGACCTATATTGTGGTTTGAATGTTTTTTTTTATAAATGTTGAAATAAATGCTAGCAAGTAATTGCATTAATGTTGTTTAGAATTTGTTTTAAGGGAATAAAGAGCATTTACCACCCCACCCTCCAGAATGACAAATTTATTGTTCCACAGCTAGAGAAGTCCATCTCACTGATCATAGAAATATAGGTTTGAGTGTGGTGCTAATGGTTTTAGAGGGGAAAAAAATAGACTTAGCACTTACTGCCTGCCTATATTATTATTAACTATTTCCTGGTTCATGAAGGGAGAAAAGGTTTGTGATTTGGGAAACAACCAAAAGGTAATTGAGTTTGACAGGAACATCTAATTAGATATTTAGGGATTCTTACAAGCTATAGTTCAGACTGATCAATTTAAAAATATCTTTTTAAATTGGTGCTTGTCTTGAACTTGGAAATGTTGGCTGTAAATTATATGAGACTCCTACCCATTTTGTAATAGATTATATTCAATTTGAATTTTAAGACCTGTCTTGCTTCTTCCCAACAGCTAAAGACACTTATGTAGGGGAACAGGAATAACAAGTCTTTTTGAGAACTCCCAAATAGATGAGCTGCAATAGCTTGGGAAAAATCCTGCCAGTCAGATCCATTACTGAATGATGAGAGTCTGTAAGGAAGGGAAAATTATGAAAAAAGGGGGCTATTAGCAATTATTATGTGAAAAAAAGATACAAAGAAAAGACCTTGTAGAATCTCCTTTATCTGTAAACTGAAACCGTCTGTTTGGGCAAGGTTATCAACACCAAGAAAAGACTTATTATGGGTTGTGGAGCTCCTAAACAATGGAATTGGCTTACTGAGAATTTACAAGTTCGTATATAATGTATAAGTGATTTCTAATGATAGATCTTTATACTAGGATGAGTATAAATTCAAGAAGAGGAAGAAAAGAAAAATAAGTGGAAGATTTGAAGTGAAATCATTTATGTATGTGAGTCCTGGTAAACTTTTATTACTTATGTCAATTTCATGAGAGTAAAAATAACTGTACCTTACCCTAAGCTGTGATTAATGAAACTTGCCACTTGAGGGAATAGTTCTAGGGACTATAACCAAGCTCATATGAGCCCCTTCCTATAGTATCTCAGTATTCTCTTGGAGAGAATGCCACCCTACAATTGGCATAATTAGAGCAGAACAGATCTGTCCCCTTATAATTTTACCACAAGACATTATTCAGTCATTTCAGTTGTTTCCAACTCTTTGTGACTCCTTTGGATATTTCTTGGCAAAGATACTGGAGTGGTTTGCCATTTCCTTCTCCAACTCATTTTATAGATAAGAAAACTGAGGCAAACAGGGTTAAATGACTTACCCACATAGCTACTAAGTATCTGAGGCCAGATTTGAACTCAGGTCCTCCTCACTTCAAAGTCAGAGCTCTATCCACTGCGCCACCTAGCAGCCCCACTAGCAGTCTTCTTAAAAATTGCTTTGACTCTGGTTGCATCTGTGGTTGGATCTGCTTTGCATCACCAGAGGAAAGTTGGTATGTAAAATTCACTGGACCAAGTCTCATTCAACCCTGTGCTCATCAATAAACAGATACCACTGCTGCTGACATGTCGGTTTTTGTAAGTCATGATGAATGAAATCACCAGATTTTTTTTAATGATTCAAGTCCGCTAGAGAAACAAAGTTCATTTAACTGATAATTTCTGTGATGTCAGGATGTGTCAAGTCAGCCTGTATTTATTATGAACCTACTATGTGCCAGGGAGTATATTAAGCACTAGGGTTACAAAGAAAGGACAAAATCAGTCTCTGCTCTCAAGGAGCTTACAACCTAATGAGGAAGACAATATGCAAACAACTATGTACAACAGAATACATATAGGGTAAATTGAAGATAATCTTAGAGGGAAGGCACTAAATTTTGGGAGGACCAGGAAAAGTTTCTTGCATATCACAGCAGGAAAAAAATTAGTTCTGTGGGTATCAGAAATTGGAACTAAAGTTAAGTTTCTATCAGGGTTAGGGTAAGGGTTATAATTATCTTAGGGCAAAGTGAATGTGAAGTGTGACCCTATCACCCTCTCTTGAATTTGAATTGGAGTAAAATAAAAGCTCCCTCCCCCTATACATACATCCAAGTAAAATGTAAACTTCTGGGGGTAGAGAACTTTATAGTATGGTACCCCTTCTGGAGTATTCTCCTAACTTGCACTCACTCTTACAGTTTGGTATCCAAGAGGAGTGATTGCTACCTCAGGTTGTAAGGGCAGCCGTTTTGGTTGCTATTCCTACTACGATAGTTTATAAACCCCTAAAATATTTTTCCCCATTAACAATAGACCATTAGACTCAATGAGCTATTATCAAAAGCATTTACTCAAATACCTTAGCAGAGAAGGAATAGTTGGAAATTTCCACCCTCTAAAACCTGGTGTGCATCTTCCCACTGCTGTATTTATACACAGAGGTACACCTTTGTATTTATACAGAGTCCATGGTACAGAGAGTGAGCAAAAACTGAATGTACAGTAGTAGTGACACACTTGTGTAGGGACTACATGTGAAGAGACAATCTACAACTCTGGAACTACAGGGCCTTAGTGTCCTTTCTCTCTTAAAGAGTCCTTACAAAGTTCACTGAGGGGTTTGCCATCAGTGGTGAGTGAGCCACCATATTGCTAGGCCATGCTGGATTTCCACAGGGCATGGCATCACTGCTAGAAGGGTCAATACTCTACATTGCCTTGGCTTGATCTTCATTTAGCTCCTACACTCTACCTCAGACGTCTCTCAGAATAAGACTCAATGAGAGGCTACTATGCTCTTTCACTTAAGGTGTCAAGTGATCTTTTCTAAAGGGTAGAGACCTTTAGCTTAGGAGTTGTAGAAACTTCTGCAATATTGCTCCATTAGAGCTTCAGTTATGAGGTTTATCACCCTTCTAGAAAGCAGGTGGGAGAAGTATCCTTTTTTCAACAACTCTTCCTAGTTTAGAGTTAGATTCCTTCAGCGCTGGACTTTGCCCTAATTTATGTTAATCATCCAGTACTCAAGTCTTTATCTCTGTTAGCTAGGTCATAACATGTTCCTAATAATCTGCAAAGAATTCTGGTATTCAGGGTTTCAGTTTTTTAAGCTTTAGTGTTCAGTTCATCTATGCCAATGAGTGGTTGAGTAAAAGTGACTGAGACAATCTGTGTGCTAGGATCAAACTCATTACCTCATCTGGCTCCTTTTCAGGCATTTTCATATAAAATTATTCTTTAGTCTATTTAGTTCCCATGACCTACTCCTGCATTTCACCTTAGGTATACACAGAGACAGTTACACCCTTGATCTTGCCATTACCCACAAATATTCCAATTCTACATTGATAAACTCTGAAATTTCTTTGTCTGATTGTAAGCTTCTATCATTCCATTTTTCATTGTCTCTTATAATCTTATTCTTTAACCCTTCTTCATTCTCAACATAACCTCCAATCGTGCCAATCTTCCTCTCTTATCTTGATGCCTTGGTGAATCGATTCAACCTCACAATCTAAATGCCTTGCCCCCTTGTCCTAACATCAGTTATTCTTTACCAAGCCCCAGCCTGGGATTACTCCCATTACTTGCCACTTTTACTTCTATTCATGTGCCATTGATCACAAAAAAAGTCACATAATCATGATGACTAGTATCATTACAAATTTATATTTTATAATCTTACTGTGGATCTTCAATGTCTCAAGACAATCCTTTTATTTCTCCCTGTTACATTTGTTCTCCTACTCTCCATGATGGCGATTACAATCCTTCATATCCCTCTTTAAACCTCCTCTAACTCTTTCTCCCTAAATTCTCAGTTGAGGATGTTGTCTCATACTTCACTGGAAAAATTGAGGCCATTTGACTCAAGACTCCCTCTTCTCCTCTGCTTGACATCTCACTTAGACATTTTACCCTAGTATCTCTTCCTTCTCATCTCTTGTGAAAAGGTGACCCTTCTCCTTACTAAGGAAAACCCTTGCTAAGGCATGCGTCTTTGACTTCTGTGCACTCTTATCTTCTCAAACACATTACTACCTTTATCCTTACTCACTCTATTCTTCAATCTCTCCTTAGCTATGATCTCCTTCCCTTTTGCTTACAAATGCACCCATGTCTCTACCATCCTAAAGAAACACTCATTTGATTCTACCATCTCTGCTAATCATCACCTTATTTCTTTCTTCCTTTTCTTGATTAAAATCATTGAGAAAGCTATCTCTAAGCAGTACCTCTACTTCCCTTACTCTCATATTCTTTATAAGCCTTTGCAATCTGGCATCTAACCTCATCATTCGATAGAAACTGCTCTCTTCTAGGTCTCTATTGATCTCTTAATTAGCACATCTAGTTTCCTTTTCTATCCCTCTTGGCCTCATTGCAGTATTTGACATGGTTGATCACCCCTTTCTTGTATATATTTTCTCATTCCTAAGTTTTTGTAACCCTGCTCTCTCCTGGTTCTTTCACGAGTCTGATCACTCCTCAGTCTCTTCTATTAGTTCTTTACTAGTTCATCCAATTCACACACACTAACTGTGGGTGTCCCCCAAGGCTGTGTCCTGTTTCCTCTTCTCCCCTCTAAAAGCTAGTTTCTTATTATTTTTTTAATTAATAAGTATTTTTATTAATCTTTTCTACCCACTACCCTCTATCCCATTGAGCAAATAAAAATGAAAAATAAAGTCCTCAATGCATAGTAGCTGCATTGACTGACAAAATGAATTCCTACATGAGTTGTGTCCAAAATTATCTTCTCTTCTGGACTTATAGTTTATATCAGAATTTGGTGTAAAATGTTATTCTATTTCTGCTTGCCTCACTCTGAGTTCACAGAAGTCATCCTAGTTTTCTCCATAATTGTCTCTTTCATCACTTTTTATGGTACAATAATATTCTATTCCATTTATATACCACAATTTGCTTACCCATTCCTCCAATAAGAAGATACTCCCTCAGTTTCCAATTTTTGGTTACCACAAAAAGAGCTCCCATAATTTTTTTTTAAACATTCAGATTTCTTTCCTCTTTCTTTGACTTATTTGGGATATAGGTTTAGTAGAAATAATGGGGTCAAAGAGTATACAGTTTAATAGCTAGTTTTTAGGGACATAGTTCCAAATAGCTTTCCAAAATGGCTGGAACAATTTTCAGTTTCACCAACAGTGAACTGTATTTGTTTTTCTACAATCCCTCTAATATTTGTCATTTAATTTTTTCTCTTCCTTGCCAGTCTGATAGACCTCACATTGCTTTAATTTGTAATTCTCTAAGTATTAGTGACTTAGAGAATATTTTTCCTTATGATGGTTGATAACTTGGATTTCTTCTTTGGAAGGCTGCTCAGCCCTTTTATCACCTCCCTCTATTTATAATCTTCCTTGATAATCTCATTAACTCCCATGGGTTCAAATTATCATCTTTTTGCAGAGGATTCCCAAATCTATATAACTAGCCCTTACGCCTTTCCTGAGCTCCAATCTCCTATCACCAACTTTCTGTTGGACTTCTTGAACTTGATTCCCTGTAGGCATATAAAATTCAACATGTGAAAAACAAAATTCATTATCTTTCCCCTCAAACCCTCCCTTATTCTAAATTTCACTGTTACTTTCTAGGCTGCCACCACCCTTCCAGTCACCTAAGACTTCAATCTTAAACTCATCCTTGATTTTTCTTCCACACTAACACCATATATCAATTTGTTGCCAAGTCTTAGCATTTCTAACTTTACGTCATCTCAGATAAATCTCCTTTTTTCCACTTACACAGCCTTACAGGCTCTAATCATCACACACCTGAACTATTGCAATAGCATCTAGTTGGTCTTCTGGCCTTGTGTTTCCCCACAGCAGTCCATCCTCCTTTTTGCTGTAAAAGTGATCATCCTAAATATAACTATATCCTAATCAATACATTTCAGTCCTATTAATTCTAAGATAAAACATAAAATCTTCTGTCTTTTAAAGCCCCCTAAAACTTAAATCCTTCCTACATTTCCAGACTTTTTGCCCTTTACTCCTCTCCACATATTCCATGATTCATCCACAGTATCCTTCTTGCTGTTCCTCAAATGTGAAACTCCAACTTACTTATCTTATGACAGCTTTTCACTGGCAATCCTTCATCCCTGCAATGCTCTCCCTCATAAGCTCTGCCTTAGCAAAGGAATGTTGGTTTCTCTTGAGTTCCTTCAAGGCTCAATTAAAATTTCACTTTATGTAAGAGAAATTTCCTAGTTCCCTCCATGCTTATGCCTTATCTCTGGGATTGCCCCTCATTTACATATGTATCTGATATATAGATAGTTGTTTGCTTTCTGTCTTCATCACTAGAACGTGAGCTCTTTGAGGACTGAAATACTTTCTCCATATTTTTTTTTTTTAGTATTCCCAATGCTCTGCACAGTGCCTCTAATATAATAAGGACTTAATGCTTATTGATTAATTGATTTTCTTACTATTTCTTTTTCTAGAGACAAAAAAGTCAAAGTACTATCGATTTAGTTTGCTGGTGCTTATATTTTATAACTATCTGCAAGAGTTCATATCACTTTCCTCTTGGGCATATCAAGCATAGACGACACATTTGTTATTTGTGTTTGCCATTATTTGGGGCCAATAAAATCTGCTTCTTACTAGGTCATTGGTTGTTTCTTGACCCAGACGTACAAAGTCATTAGACAACACTTTCATGGCTGTAACACAAGATTCATGGAGTAGTGCCAACTGCTTCTTGGTACTAAATGTGGGATCAATTACAGTTTAACTTCTGCCACTGTCTTAACAGTAAAAACTACTCATGTTCCCAAGGAACTCATATTCCCCTCCCTTTGTTGTTTTTATTATTTGGAATCTTTCATCATTTGTTTGTTCTCACCAACAATCATCCAAGGACAAATGAGGTAAAAAGGATTAGTTTGGTGCCACAAAATTGACATATAGTATCGGCTTCAAGAGGAAGTTGCACACTCTCAGCTGTACTTTCATGTGATTATAAACAAGGTCTCTTTACAAACTTTGCTTCTTCAAGGAGTGTTACAATAATTTTGATGTCATGAGGCAAGTAGGAAATCTGCATTCACATTAGTTTTTTTTTCCCTTGTGGATGACAGTATATACTGAAATCATAGCTCTGTTACCTATCTTTGGCAGATATTACCTTTGAGCATTAGAATTTTAATGGAATATGAATCATTAATAATAAGACTAAAACTAACATCAAATTGATAACTTATACAAATACAAAGACTGAAGTAACATAGCTAAGTAATTATTGGAGGTACTGCATAACAAGAGTCATGGCAAATGCTGCAGAGATTATTTCCCAGCAAAATAGAGATAAAGAATTTGAAACTTATTTATTAGCCATGTTATTTTGTGCAAGTAACTTTCTTCACTTTCTCAGTGTTAGTTTCATCATCTCTAACATTAGAGAATTTAACTTACTGATCTGAAAGAGTCTCTTTAGCTCCAAATCCATGATGTTATAAATCAAGTTCTAATATAGGCAGTTTCAGCTACAGTCTAAGGTTATACCTCTGTCATCAATCTGACTTCAGAAAGTGATTGCATCCAGGGCAGCTCTTTCTCATATTATCCAGCCACTTGTATTTGAGATTTAGAAATACAGAGTCAGTACTTTAGATGTTTATTGTTATGGTCATGGGTCTAATGCTAGCACCTTCTAGGTTCAGGTTCAGTTTCGAGATGAAATGAGGCACTCACAAGGAAGGAAGTTTCCTTTGCCTTAAGATAGCAAGAATCATGAGTTTTTTGGGATTGTCTTGGATTATTGTATTGCTGAGAATAGCTAAGCCATTCATAGTTCATCATCATTCAATATTATTGTTGCTATGTACAGTCTGCCCTGGTTCTTCTCATTTCACTCTACGTCAGTTCATGTACGTCTTTCCAGGTTTTTCTGAAATCATCCTGCTCTTCATTTCTTATATCACAATAACATTCCATTTCAAACCACAACTTGTTCATTTCTTATAGCAATTCTTATAATACAATAGCATTCCATCACAATCAAATACCACAACTTGTTCAGCCATTTTTCAACTGATGGACATGCCCTCAATTTACCAATCTTAGCCAACACAAAAAGAGATGCTATAAATATTTTTGTACAAATAGGTTCTTTTCCCTCTTTCATGATCTCTTTGGGATACAGACCTAGTAGTGGTATTGCTGGATGAAAGAGTATGCACAGTTTGATTGCTCTTTGGGATAGTTACAAATTGCTATCCAGAATGTTTGTATCAGTTCACAACTCCCATAGTGCATTAGTGTCCCAATTTTGTCACATCTTCTCCAACATTTATCATTTCCCTTTTCTGTAATACTAGCCAATCTGATGGTATAAGGTGGTACCTCAGAGTTGCTTAAATTTTCATTTCTCTAATCAATAATTTAGAACATTTTTCATATGAGTATAAATGGCTTTGATTTTTTTTGGCCTGAAAACTTCCTGTTCATATCTTTTTACCATTTATCAATTGGGAAATGTCTTGCATTCTTATAAATTTGACTCAGTTCTCTATATATTTGAGAAATGAGGTCTCTATCAGAGATACTTGCTGTAAATTTTTCCCTCCAGTTTTCTGCTTTTTTTTAAATTTTTACTTGCATTGGTTTTGTTTATGCAAAAAAACTTTTTAATTTTACATGATCAAAATTATCCATTTTATATTTCATAATGCTCCTCATATCTTGTTTGGTCCTAAATTCTTACCTTCTCCATGGATCTGACAGGTAAACTATTTCATGCTCTCCTAATTTGCTTATGGTATCACCTTTATGTCTAAATTATGTACTCATTTTTTACCTTATTTTGGTATGTGGTGTGAGATGTTGGTCAATACCTACTTTCTACCATTCTGTTTTCCAGTTTTCTCCTCAGTTTTTTTTCAAATAATGAATTTTTGTCCTAAAAGTTTGAATCTTTGAGTTTGTCGAACACTATATCACTATGGTCATTTACTACCACATGTTATGTGTCTAATCTGTGTGTGTGTGTTTATACACACACACATGCACACACACACTCACACACATATATATGTATATACACACATATGTGAAGGAAGAAATCTTTAAAACAATCTGGTATGGGTTAAAAAATAGGGATTGATCACTTGGACAGATATAGTATACAACATACAAAAGCAAGCAGACCTGGTAGCAGAGTGATTGATCTAAAGCCAACAGCTACTGGAATAAGGACTCATTGTGTGACAAAACTTATTGGGAAAACTAGATAACTTTTTGGAAGAAATTCAGCTTAGAATATCTTATATCTTATACTAAAATAAACTCCAAAGACATACATACATGTCCTAGATATAAAAGGTCACATCTCCATAAACATTCAACAAGATGGAACTCTGAAACTCACATCTCCTCAGCACCCTCTGCCCTTTGGGCCTCTGCCTCTCTCTGTTTGGAGAGGGTGGGCTATGGACATATGGGAGCTCCTCCCAGATTCTCCACTATTTATGAAAGCACGCAAGAAATTCACCTCATTTCCCTTCTGACTGCTTTCCTGATTTTATGATCTTCAGAAACTCATCATTCTGCAAGATGGATTCAGCTCTCAATCTCATAGTCCCTCAGATAGTTTCCCACCCTGGCTAAAAGACTTCAACACTGGGCAAACTGCATCCCTTCCCACATCACCCCTTTCTAATTTCTTTTTATGTATTGGTCTCCCCCATTAGATTGTGGGTTGGGACTCTTTTATGTTTTTCTTTATATCCCCAGCACTTAGCCTTTTGCTTCCCTAAGCATTATGTGCCTAGCACATAGTAGGTGATGAATAAATGTTTATTAACTCTATGGACTCTGATAAATCAATTAGAGGACCAAGGAAGAAATTACCTTTCTGATCATTGGAAAGGTGAAGAGATCATGACCAAACAAGAGCCAGCAAGTTTTGGTCAGAATAAAATGAACTATTTTGGTTATATAAAATTTAAAAAGTTTTTGTAGAAAGAAATCTAATGTAGTAAAAATTATAAGGGAAACAGTTAATTGGGGAAAAATCTTTGTAGCAAGTTTCTCTGATAAACGCATCATATTCCAGAGTCATTTCCCAAGAGATAAACGGTCAAAAGATATGAAGAGGTAGTTTTAAAAAGAAGATACATGATCTACTAATAACTATCTGAAAAATGCTTCAAATAACTAATAATTAGAGAAATACAAATTGAAACAATTCTGAGGGTCCACCTCACATCCATTAAATTGACGAAGGCAACTAAACAGGAAAATAACAGATTTTGGAGGGGCTGTGGGAAACAAGTACAGTAATGCACTGTTGGTGGAGCTACGAATTGGTCAAGTCATTCTGGAAACTGATCTGGAACTATATTTAAAATGTCACTAAATTTTGTGTATTCCTTGACTTAGCAATACCACTATCATGTCTGTACCCCAAAGAGATAGAAGAAAGAGGAGAAGGACCATATGCACAAAAATATTTATACTAGAACTTTTTATAATGGCAAAAACCTGGAACCTAAGGGAGTATCTTCCATTGAGAATTGGCTAAACAAGGTATAGCATGTAGATATAGTAGAGTATTATTGTTTCAAGAAAGATTGAAATGGACAGTTTCAGAGGAAACTAGGAAGACAAGTACGATCTGAGATAGAATGAAATAAGCAGAATTAGAAAAATTTATATAATAACAGTATCATAAATGACAACAATGTTGAGAGATTTTAGAATTCTGAACAACACAATTACAAACCATAATTCCAGAAGACCAAAGCTGAATAATGATACCCACCTCTTGTCAGAGGTATGAGAGAATTAAAATGAAGAATTAAACATACGTTTAAATTTAAATCTATTATACTATGTAACACTAAAAAGTTTTTGTCATAACTTCATAAAATTGGCTTTATAGCCATCTGTGCAATTGGGTATAATCAGTCCTTTGATTTAACTGATAGAATTTTTTAAAAACGCAAAATGTTCTAGGTGAATGCAAGAAAACATTGTAGGCAAGGGAAGTGTCATAGGATTCTGAAATGGAATATTTTATTCAAAGAACAATTCAAAGGTGGATTAAAAATTCAGAGTCCCAAGAGCTTGCTGGATTTGTCAAATACTTTTTTAGAAATCATATGGACAATCAACTCAACTTGAAACTTCAGCTTTGTGATTGGAATGTTGTAAATCTAGGAGTATTGCCATCCTAGAAAATGGAAAAAAAGAAATTTAGATTGAATGATTAGAAACGTTGTCAATGTACTATAAAACTAGGAATTGAAATACACTGAAGCTTACTTTTTCTTGTCTCCTCTTTTTACTTCCCTTCTGCACAAAGCAGAGATTCTTTCATACTCATTGGTAGTTTCATCTTCCAAAGAGCTACAATAAACATCATAAATATAAGTAATCCTGCCGTTTATAAGCAAGTCATAAGGGGATAAGATTTAAAATTGAAAATAGCTTAAAGATCATCTAGTCTAATCTGTTAATTTTATAAATACATTTACTGAGATGCAAAAAGTGACCTTTTATGTACTTTTTGTTGAGAGATGCTTCAGAGGGATATAATCTATTGTGGATTTGCTGAGTCTTTGAAGGCATATTTTTTTTTAACCAATCTGAAAATGCTAAATGGCATGATAAACATAGTTGCAGAAAGAATGAGCATAAATGATTATATATAAGAAACATATAGACTGGTGAGCAATTAAAGTTAATTTTAACATATAGATAATAATATATGAATTTATGTATCATTAAAAATATAAATATTTCTTTTCTTTACTTTTGGAGTTTAAGTTGGCCTCTCATCACAGCTGTTTCTGAAAGCAGGCAATTCTTATCTGAACATTTCTTGTATGTCTATTTTGCCGCTATTACTACTGTGGGCGAAATACAGCACTTTGTGATAAACTATCATTTGACTCACCTTTGGCTCAAAATTTTTTCTTAGCAGTGGCATTATTGTGAAATTGTAATCGTTCATGGCTTTTTATTTTCTTATTTTTAATTTTCTTATTAAGATCAAAGTTTTCTTCTACTTTGATGCCTCCCTATAGTGTGAAGGTATTTTTAGGCAATGACAGTAGAAGACATACTATTGAATGTTCTACAATGCTAAATGGGCAGCTAGGAAGTGCAGTGCATAGAGTTCTAGACCTGAAGTCAGGAGGACTAGTTTTCCTGAGTTCAAATCCTGTCTCAGATGCTTACTAGCTGTGTGACCCTGGACAAGTCATTTAATCCTGTTTGCCTCAGTTTCCTCATCTTCATCCGGAGAAGGAAATGACAAACCACTCCAGTATCTTAGCCAAGAAAACCCTAAACAAAGCCACAAAGAGTTGGACACAACTGAAATGACTGAACAACCAAGCTGAAAAGTATTCAAGTATGAGCTTGGTAAAGGAAAACAAATGTTCTCCATTACCAAGTTCATACTTGATCGGCCTAGTTAAGTTTGAAGATCTTCATTATTAGACTGACTGCCGGGTGATGACTTTTCTTTTCTTTTCTTTTTAACTGTAACTCTTAAAGATAAATTACAAGAAAGTTGTGGTCTTCCCTGGTAGACATAGATCCTTGAACTATTCAAGTAACTGTTCATGCATATGTACAAATAAGAGTATTGAATTTACCTTTTTAGTTCTTAAGCATAATCTATATTCCTACTTCTTGAATTGCAGGCTTTATAATTAGATTATTGGTTTTCTTTCTTTTTTGTGATAGCATATTTAAAATTGAGTTACTGATTCTTCTTCTTCCTTTCCAAATTACAATCAACCTGTGTCATTGTCAATGACTGACCTTTAGATTTTTCATAGTCTGCAAATGACAAAAACAATATATAATTTACAAAGTTCACAACTAGCCCCTACTGTTAAACAACTGAACCTCATAAAATGTATCAAGTGTTCCTTACTGAAAATGGTTAAAAAGTAGCTAGGAAGAGGCTGTATAAACAAAGTTAAGCATTAGCAAGGAAGTTTTCTCAAGTGTATTAATGCATGTTCAGAAGTTTAGGAGTACTGTAATTCTACGCCAGATGTCTGTTTTACTTTTAGAGGACCACTAAAAGCTGTTGCCAGGATTTATTTGAGATATTGAGTAACCATTACATTATGAGGAAGCTGGTCCTTCTTTCAAACAAATTCTAATTATTATAGAATATACGTAAAATTGCTGGAATGCTAGATTGTATGATTTTAGTCCATTTCATAACCAAACATTAAACTGCAATTTAGTCCATTTCATAACCAAACATTACACTGCAGTTCACCCAGCTTGTATGAATTTATGTTTTTTAGGCTAAGCAAAGGAAAATCAGTTTTTTTTCCTATGAGATAAATTTAAAAAAAATAAGATTACACCCATGGATCTGAAAGGTAAACTATTCCTTGCTCTCCTGGTTTGCTTATAGTAAGGAGGGTGTAAGGAATATTTTGTGGATCCCCTTTGCTTAACTGATAGAAAAACATGTCCAAAAGTCTCAGAGGATGAATATGAGTAGAAAGGCTATGATCTACATCTTTGGAAGGAACTCCTGAATTGTTGGACTTAGAAGTCCATTTAAGCATTTGAGAAAAATCAATGAATGAATATCATAAGGCATAAGAAGTTTTCTATTATTTCTTTTAAATTTAAAACTCTTTTCATTAGATTTGCAAGAATATAGGCAAATGCCTTTTGTACCACTCCTTGCTTGTTATGGGCACTTTAGTTATGGGTACTTTAAACCATGTTCCAGAGGTTCAAACTAATTTTTAAACATCATCTTCTTAACTAGCTATTTATTTCCTAGTATACCCCTCAAACATTGGTGGTGGTGATCCATAATTCCATATACAAGTCCCAGAGATGGCAGCCCTGCCTTCAGCCTGTTCTTCATGGAGATTATCCAGAGAGGCAACCCTACTGGAGACATGCCTGTCAAATACCTTTGCTAGTGCTTCATTCCCTACTTCCCCAGAAGCAACACCTGCTAAAGACTCTGAAAAGAAAAGTTGTTACCACCACAGCCCTGTCAAATGCCTCAATGTTAAAAATGGATATTTTTTAATTAATCAGAATGGCAATAAAGAACATGTGTTTGTAAAAAAAAATAAGATTACAACTGAAGGAATCAGACTATTGATAGAAGCAACATTCAATATTATGTTTATCATAGAAATTTCCAAAGAACATTATCATTTTTCTTTAAATCAAAAAAGACACAAATCACTGGAAGTTCTGTTATCCTTTATTTGACGAACATGAACATTGTATCATACTGGAAATTAAAAAGTTGTGCAGCCAGTGGAATGTGTTTTGCCAGCAAAACAAGTTCTTTACAATGGCTTGCCTACAAGTCAGGGAGCATTGCATCATAGTGGGTCAGAGCCAAGAGTCTGGTTTTTTGCTTAGGTAAGACATGTTTTTCTAACTGAGAATGCTCAGGTTTGCAGTTTCCTCAAATGTGATCTAGCAAGGTCACCTACCTCTGTCTTGGGACATTACTTTCTGCAGGGCCTGAATTGATGACAAAAAGACAAATAAAGAAGAATCGGCTTCTTAACTGAAATATGGACTATTAAGAGATCAAAACTATATGCTGGTTGAAACATTGTCTCTGTGATGAGGTTTCTTGAAAACTTAATGATCATTTTGAACATAGTGAAAGTTTAAGGTAGGGGAGGAGAATTTTAATTTTTTTTATTTTGAATTTAACAAACTAAATAAAATGAATACTTCCATATATTCAATAGAATAGAAAAAGTTGACAATATATGAAACTGCAAATTTCTGTTACATATGGTTCGCTTTTATTTTTAAGTATATAACACATTCAACAAATAACTTTCAAAGCTGTCTTGTTTATGATTTTTCCTGGGCTTCCTTTATTTATTTCTTTGCATTTTTATAAAAACACTTCAATAACCTTCTTTGCTTTCTTTTCTCTTTCTTTTTCTTTCTCTTTCTTTTCTTTTGTGGCAACTCTAACTCTCTCTCTCTTCCTCAACCCAGTTATTCAGTTTCCTATCGAAAAAGAAGAAAAATAAAATGTTTGTGGACTTAGAGTTCAGAATGACGTGGATATTTTTGTATACAGCCATCCAATTACTCAATCAATAAGTATTTATTGAGTACCTACTATGTGCCAGGCACTGTGTCAAGTACTAGGGATATAAAAAGGGACAAAACACAATCCTGGCTTCTAAGAAGCCTGCAATCTAATGGAAGAAACAACACACAAACAAATATGTACAAAGCAAACTATATACAGGATTAATAGGATATAATTAAAAGAGTGAAAGAACTGGGATTAAGAAGGGTTAGGGAAGGCTTCTTATAGAAGGTAGGATTTTAGTTGGTGTTTAAAAGAAGTCAATTGTTGGAGGAAGAATATTCCAGCCATGGGGGACAGCCAGAGAAAATGCCTAGAGCCAAGAGATGGAGTGTCTTGTCTGTGGAATAGCTGAGGGGCAAACGTCACTGAACTGAGTTCATGTCAGGAGGTTAGGTCTAAGAAGAATGGAAAGTAGCAAAAGGCTAGGTTATAAAGAGCTTTGAATGAGAAACAGCATTTTTGCATTTGTTCCTAAAGGCATTTGTTCCTAAAGCCACTGGAGTTTATTGAGTATGGTGGATGGGGAAGTGTGCAAAGGATCAGGCTTAGATTTTAGGAAAATCATTTTGGTGGCTAAATGGTGAATAGATTGGAGTGGGGAGAGACTTGAAGCAGGCAGACCCATCACCCGGCTAATTGCAATAATTAAGGCATGAGGTGATGAGGGCCTGTATTAGAGTGATGGCAGTGTCAGAGGAGAGAAGAAAGAGTAACCAAGAGATGTTGAAATCAGGGCCCGGGACAGAAACCTGAGGAACACCTGTGCTTATAGGGTGTGATCTGTACGAGGTTCCAGCAAAGGAGACAGAATTTATTTTGCTTGACTATGTGGATTCGTTGCAAGATATTTGTCTGTCTTTTCTTTGTCCCTCTTCCCACTCCCCATCCTGCCCACACACAGATATACACAGACAATGGAGTGAGAAGAGAAAATAGATTTGTGTTAATTTTTCTTGAAACAGGGAATGGAAATGTGAAGTATTTCATGCACTTTTAGATGAGGTCACTGTATTATTAGTTTTACTTAACTGCTTTACTTTGTTACAAGAGAACTTTAAGCAGTAGTAATCTGTAAATGTTTGTAATGTGGAAATGCAAATATGCAAAACAAATTCCCACAATGGCCATGTCAGAAAGTGCATGCTTTATTTTGCAAGTGGATTCTATCCACTCTGTCAGAAGGTGTCTAGCATGCATAAGTTCTTTGGAACCAGGGTTGACCATTCTATTGATTCAGTTTGCATTTACAGTGTTGCTGTTATCACATAAATTGATCTAGTTGTGCTCACTTCACTCTACATCAGTTTGTATAAGTCTTCCCAGGTTAACCTGAAACTGTTCTTTCCATAGTTTTTTTTTTTTTTACAGTGCAATAATATTCTATCACATTTATTTAAAATGCATTTTTGCTCCATTACCACATAACTCCATTACAATTAGTCCATTGTATCTCCATTACCATTAGGTCATCAGTTACAACAATAATAGCTGCTATAAATTTTTTAATTTTTGTTTTTAAACTTTTTCCAATTACATGCAAAAAAACAATTTTTAACATTTTTTTAAAAAAAATTGAGTTCCAAAAATTCTCTCCTGTCCCTGTGAAGGCAAGCAATTTTATATAGATTATATATGCCATGCAAAACATGTTTCCATATTAATCATGTTGTGAAAGAAACCGCAGACCCACCCTTCCCCCCCCAGAAAAAAAAACAAGAAAAATTTAAAAGTATGCTTCAATCTGCATTCAGACTTTGTCAGGTATTTCTCTGAAAGTGGATAGCATTTTTCATTACATGCCCTTAGAAATTGTCTTTGATCACTGTATAGCCAAGAATAGCTAAGTTATCCACAGTTAATCATCATACAATATAGCTGTTTCTGTGTACAATGTTCGCCTTGCTCTGCTAACTTCATTTTGCATCAGTTCATATAAGTCTTTCTGGGTTTTTCTGAAACCAGCTTGCTCATTATTTCTTATAGCAAAGTAGTACTCCATCACAATTATACACAACAACTTCTTCAGTCATTCCCTAACTGATAGGCATCCCCTCAGTTTCTAATTCTTTGCCACCACAAAAAATGGCTATAAATATTTTTGTACATATAGGTCCTTTTCCTGCTTGAGTCCAGTCCAGTTGTGACTTATCACCTATAAGGTGAACTGAAAAGGAGAAAAGAAACAGACCATACCAAAACCTCATGTGTATTTCTCAGGGCCACAGGATGTAAAACAGTAAGGGAAGGGAAGGTAACTCTTCCCCCTGGACCCACATTAGTACATGGTACCTGTGCTGTGGTTGAACTTGACTTTCATCCTCTCTAGATGTGGTGGAAAAGAACAAGAGTGTCCCAGGCTGGTGATTTTAAAGACACAGCTTGTTTAAGCTATACGGCCAACAGAAAGGCAACTGCCACCCACTTGGTAAAGGAACACAGAATATCTTCCATAATTAAGTCCCTCCATCTTAGTTTATCTGGGCACACAAAAAGTCTGGCTACATAAGGGAAAATTTCCTAAAAACAGAGTAATAGAGAATTGGAATGGTTTGCCAATAAAAGTAATGACTTCTCTTTCATGAAAGATTTTTAAATACAAGTTGGATGAATATTTGCTAGTTAAAGAAAATACTTGTTCAGTTCTGGATTGAACTAAATAATCAATGAAGTTCCTTCCAACTCTGGAATTCCACAAAATTCTGTGAAAATTCTGTGAAGCAATTTTCTTGAGGTAATAAATCAGTTTTTCTCCATAAGTAGATTAAGTAAATTGCTTATCTGTGTGATCAAATTCACTGGAAAATTGCTAAAGTTTTTATTTTTTTTTTTGAGTTAGTACCTAACAAATAGGAGTTTCCAGTTATTCTTAGTTTTTTTTTTTCAGTCACTTCAGTCACATCCAATTATTTGTGACCCCATTTGGTGTTTTCTTGGCAAAGATGCTGGAGTTGTTTGCCATTTTCTTCTTTAGATCATTTTACATATGAGAACACTGAGGCAAACAAGTTAAGTGACTTCCCCAGGGTCACATAGCTAGTGTTTACAGGGAGCTTATCTTTCAATTCCTCAGAATAATCTTAACAACTTGAATAAATTGATTTCTTCTCATTTGAAAAAGTGACTAGAGACTCTGGTCATGTCCACCCACACCTTTTTTCCAGGAGACTGATGAAAATATGCTACCGCTACTTCTGTGTGGTCCAAATTTGATGGCAAAGCCTCGGCTGAACAGCTCTTTAGATCTGGGATAGGATCTGAGAACATTACTTTTAAAGAAAGTCTATTTCCTACTTGCATGTCTAATGAAACAGAAAAACACGTTGACTATCATGTAGAGATATGATTTAAACCTTGATTTTCCCTACTGCATCATAGTTTTTTTTTAATTGTTTAATTAGGTTTTTTTAATTGTTTGCACAGAATAGAATGAAATGGAATGGTGGAACAAATGTATATTTCTGTGATTCTCAAAGCAAATCTGAAATTTCCTCCTAAACCTGCATAAGTCTCACTTCTGATTCTCTTAGAATAGTTTCTAAAACACCACTGGTGGGTTGTTTTTATTTTGTTTTGCTTTTGACATAAAGTGGCAGTCATGGCTCTCTATATTAAATAGAGTTGCATTATTCTTCAAATAACCCTATGAGTTAGTTTAATTTTATTTTTTTAAATTTATTTTATTTTTTATTTTTTCAAGCAGTGAAAATTTGCCTTCTCATGCTCTCCCCCTTCTCCCTTGAGGATAAAAGAAAACAAAGCCCGTTACAAACACGTATAGTCAGGCAAAACACATTTTCACATTTGTCATGTCCAAAACAAAAATTGTCTCATTTTGCACTCTCAGTCTTTCACCTCTCTATCAGGAGGTAGGTAGCATGTTTCACCACTAGTCCTTAGGAATTGTGGTTGATTATTATACTGATTAGAGTTCCTTATTCTATCAATTGTTTGTCCCTCCCGTTTGCAGTCATATAAATTTTTCTCCTGATTTTGTTCACTCTGCATCAGTTCATACATACAACCTTCCTAGGTTGTTTGTATTTAAACAATTTCTTATAGCACAATAGTATTCCAATACATTTATATATCATGACGTTCAACCACTCCTCATTTTATGGGTACCTCCTCAGAATTCCATTCTTTGCCACCTCAGAAAGAGCTATGAATATTTTTGTACATTCTTAGAGTTTGTTTTGCTTAGGACTAATCACTCCCTTAATCACTGGTCTAATTTCCTTTCTCCCTTTTCCCCTTTTCCTTATTTTCCTTATTTTCCTATTGAGTATTTTTTATAACGAACGATGTGTGAATTTGTGTGTGTGTGTGTGTGTGTGTGTGTGTATGTGGTGATGGTGATATTTTTTTCCTTTGTCCAGAAGTTATTATCATATGACAGTGAGTTTCAAATGTCAGCTGCTTCCCTATGTCTTCCTCCTTATTTGTACAGACTTCTATTTGTGCATTCCAGTTATGTGAGATATGTGTGTTTGGCTTCCATGTGTCTGTTTTCCATCTGTCCAGGCTCAGATACTGAATGTCTGTCCCTGATCCCTGCATGTCACTCATCCTCTCCTGTCGTCCACTGCATATTCTTTCTCTCTGTTCAGCTAGGCCCCCATGTGGCTAGAGCTGCCCTCGCTTGTTCCTCTGCCTGCTCTCACCTCTCTCCCCATGCATCATTGAACCATATGCCGGTCCCCTCCCACCACAGGTATGTGGTACCATTCCTGCCTCTTAACCTCCTTTCTTTCCCAAAGTCTATGGGCAAATTCACTTTACAAAATAGCTTTATGTAGAGGACTGCAGAATGGTCCACTTACATAAAGCAAGAACTGTTTGTATTACATTTAATGCTTTCCTCTCCATTTTTCGTGGCAGCTGCTAAATCTTATATTATTCTTGTTATGACTCCTTGGTATCTGAATTCTTTCTTTTTGGCTTTTTGTTGTATTTTGCCTGGAAGCTTTGGATATTGCCTATAATATTCCTAGGAGTTCTCACTTTGGAGTTTCTTTCCCCAGGTAATAAATAGATTCTTTCTATTTTCAGTTTTCCCTCTGGTTTTAAGTTATTTTTCAGTTATTTTCAGTTATTTTTCATTTATAATTTCTTGATATATAGTACCTAGACTTTTTTTCTGGTCAAGTTTTCAAATAGTTAGATAATTTTTAGATTGTTTCTCCTTGACCTTTTTTCTAGGTCATTTGTTTTTGATATTGTAATTCTTAGGTTTCCTTTCTTTCTTTTTTTTTTTGATTGCTTGTTTCACTCTTCTGGTTTTCTTTAGGTATTTCTTGTTGTCCTATTAAGTCATTATTTTATATCTGACTCATTCAAATTTTTATGGTATTCAATTCTTGAGTGAGGTTTTCCATTAATTTTTCTAAGTTCTCACTTTTTTTTGCCAATCTTTCCTATCTAACTTTTCAATTCTGTATCTCTTGTTTCATTTCTTCCATATATTCCTTCAGTTTCTGTGGCTAGGAAATTTTTTTCTCTGATTCTTTACTTGGACTTGTATGGGGCAACTTTACTCTTTGGGGTTTATCCCTTGAGTGTCTCTCAAACTAAAGTATTTCTTTATGGTACTCATCATTTTCCTTGACTTGCTCATGAGGTTAAGAGGCTGCATTTGGGTCAAACTCTACAACTGAATGATGTGGACAGACCTTGTCTAGTCTTGAATATAGTGGGTCAGACTAAGTACCTCTTTGAAAGGATTCTAGGACTTCTCTGTTCCTGGGTTCTGCCTGGGACCTCGTTTTTTTTTTTTTTTTTTTTGTCACAGGGCTCTAGGACCTCCCTGATGTAGTCTCTGTCTGGTGTTCTTTCACCTCTTGCTGATGGGACCAGCAATAACTCCTACAGGCTGCCACTACAGGTCAGAGATTGTTTCATCTAAAATTTGCCCAGGGCCTTCACCACTCTACACCCCCCTACATCTGGGCTTAGGTCACTGTTTCCATACAGGATTCTGCCTGCAGCACCTCAGGCTGCTGTTTGGGCTCTGATTTTGTTGGGTTGGGCTGTCTCTGTTTGACTTAGTCAGAGAGTGTTGTGCTAGACATTCTCAGAATACCCAGAAATCCATTTCCCCTGCTCAGTTCCTATAGTCACAGGCCCTTAGGAAGGCTCTGGCTGGGCTGGGCTTGGACTCTACCATATGCCATATTAAGGAAGGAAATTCTATATCCTCCCAGAAAGCTCTAGGAACAGCTGGTGCTCTGCCCTCTGTGTTTCACCCTCAACCTGCCTGATTTGTCTATCTGAGGGACTCTGGAGGGCCATCTGTAATGTTGGGTGGGAGAGCCTAGAGATAATTCTGTCTATCTTTACTAGAATGGGGCATCTCTAAGCCCCAGAGGATGGTTTGTGGGATATCTGGAATTCTCTAAGTCCTAGCATACCACCATCTTCCTACAATCCCTACCATGCAATGTTCAACATCCATTCCTGTTTTGAAAGATTCATATTTTAAGTCCCTTAGGCTAGAATTTTTGATCTACATTCTGTAATCTTGCTGCATTACAAGTTAAGCAATTTGTGATCAAAGACTGTTTTTGCTTTTGCCTTTGTATCCTTAGCATAAGAGCCCAGTGCCTGGGAACATACTAAGTGCTTAATAGGTGCTTTTTTGATTGATTGATTGTAATTTTGCTAAATTGGAACTTTTTTTTTTAGAGGGGGGAGTCCTGTCCTTTCATTTCATTGGTGTAGGAAACTCCTTATTTGGAAACTCCCTACATTAATGCAGATCACAGGAAAGGAACTTCTTCTAACTCAACACACCCATTTTGTAGAGGAGGCAAATGCAGGGTTAAGTGATTTTCCCAAGGTCACATTGATGGTAAGTGTCAGAATTGAGGTTTAAGAAAAAGGTTCTCAGATTCAAGATCAAGAACACTTTCCACTGTATCATACCGCAAATAGGCAAGTAATTTGACTTGTTTAGTCTTAGAGAAGTCCCAAGTGCACTGAAAGATTAAGTGATTTGCCCATGGTCATAGAACCAGTTTGTGAT
Source organism: Vombatus ursinus (assembly GCF_900497805.2). Classification (NCBI taxonomy): domain Eukaryota; kingdom Metazoa; phylum Chordata; class Mammalia; order Diprotodontia; family Vombatidae; genus Vombatus; species Vombatus ursinus. Next base: position 18,811,399 of record NW_020954587.1, on the reverse strand, counting down.
AGACAGAACTTGAGCCTAGGTCTTCATGATTCCAAGGCTGACATTCTGCTATGTTGCTTCCCTCTAAATTACCTGTATCCCACTAATTGTTATTTCTTTATTTCTTAAAAAAAACATGTTGAATGCTTCTTATGTCAAAGGTGTTATGCTAGAAATGACACATAAAGATAATAGACCATTTCAACTATCTTCATCACACAGTAATAAAATATTTCAATGGGAAATTTCTGCTTATTTTAACCAGGAAAACTGGTTCAAACAATACACTTTTCTGTACTGTCTTGTCTAAACTAAACTAGTTTTTGCCATTAAAAAACTACCGTCTATATCTGAATGAACTACTCTATTCAGTTTTGCTTTGCTATATGTGAACCCCATAATAAGAATTCAGTTTCATTTCCATATTGCCATTTTATATTTCATAAAATTATGACATTCTACTTAATTATCAAGCTTGATTCTTGGGCCATTTATTTTCATTTTGGAAATTATATAAAGTCTGCTTTAATCACAGTATTATGCTTTTATGCTAGAATGTTTTAATCTCATCTTTGTGAAAATCATTTACACCAAAAGTAAACCTGAGACAAGGATCTTGGCTGTGTTTCATTAAGCGTTTTGTTGTTAAACTGGTTCTACAATCCTCTAGATTCCAGAAGGGGAGGAGGAAGAAAGAACATTAACTAGCCTATGTGCATTTTGAATTGAGATCAGTACGCAGCTTTAATCAGATTGCATCTTCCTCTTTCTCTCCAGTCCTATTAAAAAGTAATTTTTCTTTAACTGTGATCAGCCTGGCCCCTACTGCTTGAAGGCCAACTATGCTACATTTCACCCCTTCCCCAGGTTCTCCTGTACCCTTAAGGGGAATTAGGAGGTATCTAGTCTCTCTGCCATTTGTTTTAAACCCCACCAATCATATTCGCTCAATTTTAAGGGATCCCTAGACCCTAATTCTGTTTAGTCACTTATAAAAGATGAACATTTACAAAGGAATATTTACTTCAAATTCAGAGCAAGAGCAACCATACACATATCACTGCTCTTACACCCATGGTTCATCATCCTCCATTGTGCCATGTCAGTCCTGGGGAGGAGAGGAGGATTAAGTTCACAGTTCAGTTTGCTTCCTAGGTGATGTGGTTCCACCAAGTTCCAAGGGCAAAAACCCTATTTGGACTTCAGTCCCAGAGACTCTGGCTTGTCAGGGCTTCCCTGTTGGGACTGGCTACAACATCTACCCTGGAATCCTGACTCTAAGGTCTCTTTGACTCGAGTACAGGTCTACGGGGGATTCTGTCCCTATGCCTAGAACTGAAAAGGACAAATATTCTAAAACAAAACTCAAACCTGTTTCTTAGGGACCTAGGATTTGAGAAAGATAACCCTTCCACCCACCAGTCAGTTCATTGTACCTATGCTATGAATGAACAAGACCTTCACCTCTGAACTTCAAGGGAAAGAAAGTGTTCTAGTCTTGCAGTTTTTAAAGATGTAGTCTGTTCTGGATGCACAGCTGGTCAAAAGAGTTACTCCCACCTACCTAGTAGGGAGATGTAGAATGCCTTCTCTCAGAAGCTGATCCCTCCATCTGAAGTGATCTGGGCATGTTCCAACCTGCTGTTACACTTCAGTAGAAGTTTGAAGAAAGAAAAAGACTTTGATCCTTACATTTAAACTCTTAAAAATATCTGACTAATTAGGATGAGGCTAGATTTCAGACATCTCACTGCAAAAAGAATAGTCTCTAACCAATTCACGTGCAATACATTGTCTCAATTGTTATCAGAACAGCTTCTTTCTGTGTTTCTTTCACTTTGCCTAAATAGAGATTTTATCTGATCTGGATCACTTTGGATTATTGTTTTGAAATGAACTGTTGATTCATATCACTAGAAGTGACTTATATTCTCCCCTAGTCAGATAGAACCAGGGTAGTCATCCATTGCCCAATCACACCAACTTCTGAAATGACTAAAATATTTAGAAAAAAGGGTAACATGTTTTAGGCAGAAAGCTGGGGCTGTAGAATCACTGGAAAATATTCCCAGTTTCTAGAGATTTTTTGATTAGCTGATTATGTTACATTAAAATAGCATTAGTGACTATTATGTCCTTATCCACCATTTTGTGAAGTTAAGTGTCAACTGCTTATGTCACCTGATTTTGGAGAAGTCACAAAATTGCTCTCTCTCCCAATAGTCACCGGCTTAAGGAATGTCACAAGATTACCCCTCTCCTGGGGCAGCTAGGTGGCTCAGTGGATAGAGCACTGGCCTTGCATTCAGGAGGACATGAGTTCAAATCCGGCCTCTGACACATAACACTTACTAGCTGTGTGACCCTGGGCAAATCACTTAACCCCATTCCCTAGCCAAAAAATAAAAAAGATTACCCCTCTCCCTCTCACCTCAGTGTTGCCCAGTTCCCTCCACCAATAATAAACCAGGTGACTAAATCCCTACATTCTGTATTTTTTCCCTCCTTTGACTGCATATTAACTGTGTAGAAACCAATGGTCAGTATATTTGGTGGATCAAAAGCCTTGGATTTCATTTTGTTTCTGCCACCATATGCATTACTAAATAAATTGTCTGGATGTGATGACTCAGTGCTTTATTTCACTACAACAATCAACATCTAATCTCCATGTAATTTCCAAGAAATCAATTCTTTGGAAACACCACTGTTTCCTACAACATGCCAAGACTCATACTTCAAGAGAAGTTAGAAAAAAGAGAAAGATTTTGGTTATAGAAATTAGTTTATAACCATATTCATAGTTATAGATTTTCTTTTGACCACTAGGAGCAGGCCAGCACTGCTGTTATCCAAATGGATAAATTGAGTAGTTTATAATGACTGGGAAAGTTGGCCATGTTAACAGATTGAGTAGAATATTGCCTTATACTGGGTTGATTGTAGATGTAATGAGGGCCACTGTTGCCATCACAGATAAGGAAGAATTTTGCTAGACACTCTCTCCAAATGCCTGATAATGGAACAGAAACTCAAGAAGGGGAAGAAGTGGATTACAATTCAGAAGACCTAAATTTTTCTTAAATTTTACTATGGGCTAGCTGTGCAACATTGGGTAAGACATTTAAACTCTCTGTGCCATTATCCTTTCATGTGAAATGTGGAGCATGAGCTAAGGAATCTCCACGATCTCTATAAATCTTAGTTCAGGTTATAGTCTCAACATTCCATGAGTCTCAGGCTCCCTTTCTTACCGTCTGACAACTTTTAACATTCAAATCATTATGAATTTAATATGTATTATAAGACAGCTAGTTGGCACAATAGACAGATTGCTAAAGGTGGAGTGAGGAACACTTGAGTTCAAATTCATCCTTAGACATTTAGTAGCCGTGTGGCCCTGCACAAGTCATATAACTTCTATCTGCCACAATTTCCTCATTTGTAAAGAAGAGACAATAATAGCACCTACTTCCCAGTATTGTTGTTAGAATAACATATTTGTAAAGGTCTTTACAAACCTTAAAGCACTGTATAAAATGTTGTTGTTATAACAACTGCCCTGGCCCCCTGGCCTGAAGAACAGGTATATTACATTACAGCCCCTCCCCCCAGGGTTCTTTAGTGTCCTTAAGTAGGTTTTGAGGTGTTTAAGTTATCTGCCAATGGCTCTAGCCATCACATAACCACCAACTGTCATATTAGCTTTTACAAAGGAGTATTTCATTCCAAGGCAGACAAACATATTTCACAACACATGGTTGCATAAATAATATAGGAACTGATCCAAATTATGAACCTAATTTTCTTTCCCTTCCTAGAGAATGAGGTGGTGTAAATGTAGGAAAGGGACCCCACTTGTACGGAGAGAGACCTGTGTGTAGAGAGGCCTGTCATTGTGTGACTTAAAGGGGGACAAAATAGAAACCTTTAGCCTCTCCTTCTCAGAACCCCCCTTCTCCATTCTTTCCGGGATGGGAAGCAGGAACTTGGGGCTAGAGGCCACCACTCTGCTCTCCTCAGAGAGAGGGTTACCAGGCTAGAATTATATCTATCTTCTCCCTTAAATATTATTAATCTAGGGGATATGATCAGGTTCCACCTAACTTGTAATCACTTAGTAATTTTGGGGTAAAGGAGGACCCTAAGCTTTATATCTAAGACTTGACTTTTTTCCTTCCAAATACTAATTCCACAATGAATATATACACATAGCAAATACCAAAGAAATCTATTTATCCAAACTGGTAGCAAAATAGAAATTGGTGTTATATTAGAAAATTAAGGTAAATTGAGAGACAACATTCTCAACATGACCAATTTATTAGGTTAGCAGTAACCAATAAATTGGGCAATGGCCTCTCTCAATGACCAAAGACCCTCAGGTAGGGCTTACCACTCTTCATATAATTTTGGGAAGTACAAGAGAACAAAGAGTAGAGTGGGGTAGATAGGGAAAACAATGCAATTGGTTATAGAGCTGGTAGCATCACCATGACTGGTTACATTAGGAAGGGTGGGCTACCACCTACATGGGCCTGTCATAAAGGAATGCTTGATTTATTTATGGGACCCATCTAAATATTGCAGACATTGTTAGTGGACCTGAGTTAGCAGGCCTTAAAGAAAGTAGGCTTTTTTTTTTTAATGGTACAAGAACAGTTCAGGGATAGTATTTCTCTTAGAGCTAGCTTCAGGGTTATAAGATAATAGCAGATGTCTTGATATTTTCCCAGAAGCTGAAGGTATGGTAGATAACAGACTTCCCCATTAATTATAACTTTAAATTAACTCAGGAGGAAAGCTAAATTCCTGAGCTCAACTCAAGGATATAGAAAGGTAGCTCTAGGCAGATGCAAACTCAGTTATAAAAATCGATACAGCATAAAATCAATTACATTGCAGAATTAACACAGTAGAAATTCATACAGTAGAAAGCAGAGGTAATATTAATTTTCATCTTTTCAGTTGTACCCATAGGAGAATATATACCAGACAATACAGAGTGAAGGGGCTCTCCCATTGGGAGTAAGATGCCTCAGTTTAACTAAGAGAGAGAGTCCTGGATCTCATTCAAGGGAAAACTCCCTGAAGACTAGTGTAACAAGCTTAAGATATGGAGATGATGAAGACTGTCCACTCCTTTCATATTTTCCCAGACTCTTTTCTTTTAGCAACTTGAAATGGAGTTGACCTCTTGCATCATCTCCCTTGAAACTCAAAACCATAAGTGATTCATCACCTGAAGAGTGCTGAAGAAGATGGAAACTTGAAGAGTCTCAAAGGAGACTCACAAAGGCTGACACTTTCCTGCTCTCTCCCTGACTCTATCCTGCCCCTTATGTGGGGTGGGACATTCATCTCCATCAACAAAGAGAGAGTACGGTACCAACAGGCTTTGGGATAGGGGGTTGCATAGAAGACTAGGTTCATAGTTTAGTTCAGTTCCTATATAGCATAATCATCCCAGTTCTAAGTCCAAAGCCACCTTGAGGATGAGTCCCAGTTACCATGGCTTTTGGGAGCTTTCCTGTTGGGAAAGCTAACTGCAACATCCTGCCTAGAATCCTGAAGCCAAGGTCATCATGGCTCAAACTTCTCATCCAGTGGAGATTACTTCTTGGGCCTAAAACAGAAAAGGACAAATGAAATAGAGCAGAAACAGAAATACCTCAAGGCATAGGACCTGAAAGGAGAGAAGAAAGGAAGGAAGATATTCCCCTCTCCTAAGCTAAGCACTTGGTGCCTGCATTTGTGTGATCTTTACCCTCTGAATGCATCAGGGAAAGAGCATACAGTAAAGAGGTCAAGATTATCCCAGTCTGACAGTTTTAAAAAGCATACCTTGCTCTATCTACACAACTAATCAAAGGAGGCTACTCTCAACCACGTAATAGGAGAACTCAGAATGTCTTTTTCCAGAATCAGGGTGCCTCCATGTTAAGTGAACGGGGTAAAGTGAGCTGCCATTTCATCATCATCAACATCATCATCATCATCATCATCACCATCTTCATTTTCATAATTATACAAAGATAATTTGTCCTTGTTCTCAAGCAGCTATTTATGAATTTTGTTTTTCTTAGTAGGAAAAAAGCAGATTGTTTTCCTGCTTATCTGCCTTATTACAATTCCTGACTGAAATTAAATAAGGAATCTTCCTGGTCCTATGAATCAGCCATGGGATTACCTTATAGGGGAAACCAGTCTATAATCAGATTCTTTTAATATGTAGGGACCTAATCTTTCTTATAGAGAACCCCAAATTATCCTGTTTTATACTGAATTCTACTCTGTGTTTTTAAAAATTTAGATTAACTACTTTGTTTCTCTTTCGAGAATTCAGTGATCTTGATTGTCAAATAACTCTTTATGTAGTTATTAGAGGGAGTCTGAATACAGAAAACACAGTTCTGAAGCACAGAAGGATATTTGATCTTTTTGTACTCAGAATTAATTTCTTGTTAGTTTGTTGTGGATACAACAGGTACAAACAGTTGCTTTTCTTTGTGCCTTTCTTTCTTGGTCATCTTGGAACAAGGAACTAAAAAAACTGCTTGTGATTTGCATGTTTTAAAAACATATTAAAGTTATATCTACACTTGGAATTGAATTCAAATATGGTCTTGTTGATTTTTTGTTTACTGAATCTTGGATTGTTCAATCTGAAACAGACCATAAGGATCATTCTAGTCCAACCCTTTCATTTTGTAAGTGAGGATATTAAGACCCAGGGAAATTGATTTGGCTAAGTAATTAGCTAGTTAAAAGGAATTAAACTTAGTTTTTTTAATTTCTAATCCAAAGTACTTTTTTTATGGTGCCAATTTTATATAGATTTTATTTTCCTGGACAAGAATTGCATTTCCACTTGTTTACAGTACTGAAACTGCCACAGTCTTGAACACAAACCTCAGTCCTTTGATTTTTGAAAAGTTGTATGGAATGCTCTCTTATCTCATGTATTTAGCCAACTTCTTCAATGGTTGGTCCAGGATGAAGCTACTCTACTGCTTGGGAGGGAACCCACCTGGCTGCCCCCTGCATTCTGGTCCAGTTTGGTGATAATGGGGTTGCAGACTTTCTCCAATTGTTTCTGCTGATTTTTCCTTCTTAGCAATCTGATTCTTATCTAGCCAGTAGATTATTTAGTTACATTTGTCAAGGAACTTCTGTTTGTCATCACCTACTTTGTCTTGTAGTTTCTCATCCTCCACTGAAACCTTCATGTTAAAAGCATAAAATTCAAGTGGGTTTTTAGAAGTCATCTAGCCTCTCTTCTCATTTCCAGCCTTGCATTTCTCAGCTTCCTGGACCATCCGCTCAAAGTCTTCTTCATTCAGATGACCTTTGTCGTTGCTGATGATGATCTTATTCTCCTTGCCTGTGCTCCTATCCACAACAGGCACATTCTGGATACCATTTGCATCAATATGAAGTGTTACTTCCCCTGGGGGAAGGGGAGATTTCAGTAAACTCAAGCAGTCAACTTAAACAGGTTGTTATTCTTTGTCATTACTCTCTCACTTTTATAAACCTGAATAAGCAAACCAGATTGGTTGTCTGAGTAGGTGGTAATGATCTATGCTTGGTAAGGATGGTGATATTGCATTTAGTCAGAACTGTCATAATTACACCAGCAATTTTAATTCCAAGGGAAAGTGGAGTAACATACAAAAGCAGAAAATCCTGAATGTTCTCAGATTTATCTCCAAACTAGATGGCAGCCTGGACAGGTATACTATAAGCAACAGCCTTTTCAGGATTGATGCTGTTGTTGAACTCCTTGCCACTGAAGCTCCTGAAGAAGTTTCTGGAACTTGGGGATACTAAAAGAACCAATAACCTACATGATATCATGAACCTATGACTTATCTAGTTTGACATCCCCTTTAGGGTCTTTTCCATGGGGTCCAATGTGCCACGGAAAGGTCAGTATTCAACTCTTAAAAATGAGTAGCAAGTGATAGAGGTATAAAAGTAGATACTTCCATAGAGGGAGTCAGTCTCAATATTGTTCTGGGTACTGGAAGAGAGGGAGGGAATACTTTGGACATTCATAAGCAATGCATATTCAGAGGACAACTCCTGCTCTCACTGATGTCCTTGTGCTTTTGCTTGAACTTAGCAATGAAATGGTTAACTATTTGGTTTTCAAAGTCCTCCTCATACAAATGAGTATCTACAATAGTGGATTTGACTTCAAAGATGCCATCTTCAATGGTACTAATGGAGACATCAAAAGTGCCTCTTCCGTCAAAGATCAACCCATTTCTCTCAGCACCAACTTTTAAAATTTCATTTTATTTTTTTCAGCCAAAGACAAGGTTTATTAAAGATCCACCATATTGAGTAGACTCCTAAGGAATCTGAACATTAGTGAGCTCTTTTTTTAAGAGGCTAAATTTTAAGAGTCTGAGCCCTTGCCTAGACTCTTAAGAATCTGAGCGCCTTAATGGAGACAAGATAGACCTTATGTACTGAAAGACTGTGGGAGGGATCTAGGAGTAGCCAAGTAGTTTGGGGTGACTGGAGGAGAGGTTTAGGGAGGATTTTGATGGGAGTGACTGGGGTCTAGATAGGATGAAGGGTGGGAAGTAGCTGGGGGCCATCTGGAGGCAATGGACAATGAAGGGCAAGCTAGATTAAGAGTAACAGAGAATTGGAAGATTGCGCATAGGCAATAAGGAAAAAGCAGTAGATAGAATTATAGCCTCAGGCAAACACTAGAGACTTCCTTGATCAAATGGGAGTTCAAGGAGAATCCAAGGTGGGGTTTTTCTAGGGCCCATAGACAAATGGGACCCAAATTCTTTTGGGGATAAATGTCAGCACGAATTTTTTGTCTAAGCCATAGCAAAGTAGCAGCAGTTGGCTCATTGAGGATTAGGAACACATTAAGACCAGTTATAGTTTCATCATCTCTAGTAACCTGATGTTGGGAATCATTGAAGTAAAATGGTAGTATAATGACAGAGATGAGGAGGGGAGAGGCATCTAGACATGAAGATCAGCCAGTGAAAGTGCTTGGATTCAGGAGATGGGATGTCTTGTGAGATGAACAGCAAAGAGGTCAGTGTCACTGGATTGAGGGCTATGTTGGAGTTCAAGGAGATCGTAAAAAGTGGTGGGGAAGCAGAGTGCAGGCCTGGTGTAGGCCCTCATCCTTTTATGCCTGGACTATTGCAAAAACCTTCTAGCTGGTTTCCCTGCTTCAGGTCTCTCCCCACTCCAGTTCACTGTCCTCTCAGGTGCCAAAGTAATCATCCTATACTTCAGGTCTGACCATATGATCCCGCTATTTAGGAAACTCCAGTGGTTCCCTTTTATCTCCAGGATAAAATATAAAATACTCATTTTGGATTTTAGAGTTTTTCAGAACCTAGCCCCTTCTTACTTTTCCAGGCTTTTTACACTTTATTTCCCTCCATGTACTCTATAGAGCAGCCATAGAGTAGCCTTCTGGTTCTGTGCCTGTTCGCTGGCTAGCTCTCATGTTTATTCCAAACTTTCGTCATTTCTGCCTCCAGGCTTCCTTGGCTTCCTCCAAATCTCAGCTTAAATCCTACCTTCTCCAAGCAGCCTTTCCCAGTCCTCCTCAATGTTAGTGCTTTCCACCCTGAGATTTCCCCCAATTTTCTTGTATAGCTGTCTCATATTTTCATTGCTGTTTTTGTGTTATCTCTTTCATTAAATTTTAAGTCTTTTGAGAACAGGAACTGTTTTTCCCCTGTATTAAACACAATGCCTGGCATATCATAAAGGCTTAATAAATACTTGATTCGACTTGAATTCAGAGACTAGACATATCAGTAGCATTAATTTGGCACAAGTTCATTTAATGCCCTTTACATATTCATATGCTTCCATACTCCCTGCTGTCTTCTAATAGGATTGTAGTGATCTGATTATACTGGCCTAGTTGCAATGGCTAAGTTAACTGTAGAAATATTTCTAGTCTAGTCCAATGCTACTATAATTACACAGATCCAGCAGACACAATCGTTGTAATATTTCTTTGAGCTGGATTTGCATCCTGTCTCTAGTACTTAATTAGCCTCAGTTTCCTCACTCATAAAATGGAGATGTTAATATTTGCTGCTTCCCTCACAGGGAGCTCACATAAAATGCATCTTGAAAAGCAAGACATTGCTGGATAATGGAATAAAGCTAATTATAATATAATAATATTAGTGATATTAAGAGGAAAAGTAGCAAAAGGACTAAAACATGAAGAATTTTCTCTTCACTACATTACAGAAATTATATCCCTAACAACTTTGTGATACTCACCAGACAATGCTATCACTATCTGTGTATTAATTTCATCCTTTATGATTGATATATTCAAATCTTATACATACCATATAAATAGTGAAAAGTCCTTGCACCTCAGTTACCTAATTCATAACAAATGGGAAGAGAAATATAGCTTCAATAAATACTAGTAGGTTCTTTGGTGATTAATTTTTTCACTCAACAAAAATTCTAACTATATCTTATTCAATAAAGTAAATCAATAGCTTCCCTGATAAATGTCATTGCCTATATTTCTGGTACATGATGATCCTGATGTAATGAATTTTAGCAGTTCATGGTTATTTTTTGTGATATATGTCTGTGTGTGTGTGTGTGTGTATATATATATACACATACATTATGTATATATATACACACATATACACACATATACATATTCATACAGAGAGAGAGAGAGAAAGAGAGTCAGTAGGGGGGCAGCTAGGTACAGTGGATAGAGTGCAGGACTTAAAGTCAAGAAGACTCATGTTCCTGAATTCAAATTTGGCCTCAGATACTTACTACCTGTGTGACCCTGGGCAAGTCACTTAACCTAATTTGGCTCAGTTTGTCTTTTGTAAAATGAGGTGGAGAAAGAAATGGCAAACCACTCTAGCATCTTTGTCAAGAAAACCTCAAATGGGATCATGAAGAGTCAGACACAACTGAAATGATTGAACAGCAACAATATCTTTAGCAAGTATATGATTATGTAAGTATGTAAGGAATCTGTGATTTCTTCAGCATGGGGAATTCCCTGTGGGGGAACTCCCTCAACTAGGAAAATGTTGATTTTCTTTTTCAAACCTTCACGCTACAACTACAATAAGCATATTTATCTGGTATTTTCATTTAGATCTATATTATGTAGCTATCCTAATGGTAAAAATGAATAAAGAGATATTTAGATAATATTAAATATTTTCCTAGGTCATATTACTGAAAATAAGAACTATACTCACGTATTTTGGGAATTTGAGCATTTTCAGAAGGAAAGTCAAGGAACAATTCTTAGAGAAGAGATATACTGCCTCATAGCTTGCAGTGCACTTCAAAAATACCTGCATGATAAATTCTGGTTTCTTGTGAATAAGCTAATTAAGTAGTCTTCATTCAACTGATAGACATAGATTCACTACATAAGTGATTTTAAAAAGTAAAAATAAATCTTTCAAAAGAAAATATTATGTCTGTTCCTACTTCTTTGTGGGTTTATGCTTAGGAGATGTCACAATATCTTTTTCTGGGTAGCATTTAAAGCATTGTGAGACTCAGCTCAAAGTAGTTGTTTGAATGGAAGGTTTTATACTGTTCCTTACTTAATATGTAAATTTCCCTATGCTAGAATCACAGACTATTAATCTAGAATCATAGAAGAAAATCAAATCAGAGAATTTGGGAAGCAGCATGACATAATGGAAGGCATATGGATTTGGATACAGGTTCAGGTCTTACCATATCCATTTATATCCTGTGTAACTTTAGCTAATCACTTAACCTCTCTGGATCACTCAGATGCTCAAATGGATCTGTGATCTCATCAATTATTGCTTTGATATTTAAACCAGAAAGAGTCTAAAAAAGAGAAAGAAGACTAAAGACCAATTTCAACAATTTCAATCTCAACAATCTATTTTCTCCAACTGGAGAATATTGTCAGGAATCAAAATCCAGATGACATTCTCACAGAATCTATTCTCTTCTTTGAAAATCAGGATGCTTGTTCAGTTCTGCATAATTTCTTTCACAATAATTTAGCAATCACAATTTCAAAGTTCTTTTAATACCCAGAATGTAGTTTATCTGTTCCTCAAGATTTGAATTCATCAAGGACTGGCTGCTAGATGATCTCTTACCTTCCTACTTATCTTGCAAACCAAACTCTCTATTAGTCATATTTGTTTTGTCTTCAAGTTCCATCTTGAAGACATCTTCTCATGAGATAAAATAGAAGGAAAATAATTGGCCCTTCCCTGCTTTCTGTCATTGATTATCATTCCTCAAAGATTTAAATTAATGATGCTAAGAAAAGTGGAAGCACATCTAATCAAATCCCTTCATTGTTCAACTAAGAAAACTGAGGCCCAGAGAAGTGAAGTGACTTTTTCAAGATCATATAACTAGTTAACATGTTAGTGGAGACTAAATAGGACAGAACTGAGACTAGAACCTTCTTTTCCAGACACACACTCTCACATGCTTTTATTAGTCTTGTCATTTGCTTGAATTATTTTTTCACCTTGAGAAATTCCATCATTTAATGGACCTTTTAATCAAACAATCAACAATTATCTTTTTAAATTCAGATTTAGTAACAAATATTTATTAAGTATCTATTGTGTATATAGTATTGTGCTTGGAACTAAATATATAAATATTACTCATAGCTTACTATTAAGGCCCTAAAATTAGGCAGACTGGGTTCAATTTTGGTGACTTTTCACTAATCATACTTTTTGGCTTATGCCCCTCCCAGGATTTCCTCTGGGAACATCAAAACTGGGCCCTTGTCTAGGTCTTAACAACAAAAGGAAAGGGGTTCTCAGCTCCCTGCAAGTACTGAGGCTAACACTGTATTAAATGTAGGATAGGCTTTGTTTAACTTGACAACGCACAAAGGACACTAATCCACAGTCTAGACCATCTCCCCTTCCTCTCTAGTAAGCCCCATTCCTCTAAGGATCTACACAATTCTCCAAACATGTTACTACCCCCAGTTTTGCAAGCAAAAAGAAAATGCTCAGAGTTGCTGTAGCATTAAGCAACCCACCCTGCTAATGAGTCCCTCCCTGCAGGGACTTATACTATCATCTAGTCAGTCAGTCAATAAGCATTTATTAAGTTCTAGGCACTGTGCTAAATATTGAAGATACAAAGAAAGGCAAAAGATAGTCCCTGCCCTTTCTGAATTCACAATCTAATGGAGAAGATAACATGCAAACAACTATGCAGAAACAAAATGGAAACCAGGAATTGAGAGGAGGGAGAGCATTGCAGGTATGGAAGACAGCCAGAGAAAATGCCAAAAGCTGAGAGGTGGAGTGTCTCCTTTGAGAAACCACAAAGAGGCCAATGTCACTGAGTTGAAGAATGCATGTATATATGTGTGTGCGTGCGTGTGTGTGTGTGTGTGTGTATGTGGTAATATTGTCAGACTTGCACTTTAGGGAAATAACTTTAACCACTGAATGGAGTATGTATTGGAGTGAGGAGAGATTATTGCAGTAGTCCAGACATAAGGAGATGTAGGCTTGTACCTAGGCTTGTACAGTATCAGAAGAAAGAAGGGGTGTATTCAAGAGATGTTGAAAATAATTATTGGACCATAGGTCCCTCCTACTCTCCTTTAATATACATGTCTTCCCCACCAAAGAGGAGCATTTAGGGCTCCTAGAGATTAAAGTGACCCACAACCTATGGTGAGTCTTGCCCAACCTTAGGATCATCGGAATAGGATTTAGCATTACTAGAGATTTCCACAATCTTTTTCATTGGAAGGTCCCATTTTCCCTTCAGATCAACACGTGCCATGTAACTTACAGTATCAATAAAGAACAAGATCCAGGTTTGCTACTTATTCCACATCATGACTTTTCCTGGCTGTTCCTCAACCCCTGGTTCCAGCTTGGTCTTGGGATCTCCTCAGCTGTATCCAGGAATGTTTAGTTAATTTCTCCAGGAACTCAAATTTTAGATCCTATGTAGACTCATTCTCCCCTATTTCTGTTTCTAGTTCTTATTCTTTCTGTCTCTCCAACCTTGCAGCCCTACTGTAACTGTGACATTATCACAAAGGTGGTAAATTCACAGATACTAGAATTTATCACTTATGAACTTTTTCATCAGTGAATTTCAACTTGATGTTAATGGGCCATTGAGTACCCAGAGAAAGATAAGATCATACTTTGTCATAGAGAGATACTTGAGGGGCAGCTAGGTAGGGCAGTGGATAGAGCACTGGCTCTGAAGTCAGGATGACCTGAGTTCAAATCTGGCCTCAGACCAAACACTTGACACTTACTAGCTGGGTGACCCTGGGCAAGTCACTTAACCCCAATTGCCTAAAAAAAGGAAAAAAAAGGAAAAAGAAAAAAAAAACAAAGAGAGATACTTGCCAAAGCAATTTCACAGCTCTTAGGGAGACAATGAAGTAGGGGTTCTTGATGGTATGGCATTCTGGTGAAATCTCTGGACCTCTGAAAATTGTTTCCTATATTCGTAATTGAAGAAAGTGCTAAATTTCATTTAGAGGTTATTTTAGAGGTTAGATGTAATTTTTTTTCTCATTCAAGTTTATAGACCTCCTGAAATCTATCCAAGAATGCTTTGGGAATTTGTAGATTCCAGATCAAGAACCCTTCCACTAGAGGGAACCAGGAGGGCCTTACCAGATTCATCTTGGGCACACCCTTTATGCAAATTTGAAAAAGAATATAGTCTTTGACCTTGACAAACTTACAGTCTAATAAAGGGTGATACAGCATGTGTGCAAGTGTGATAGAAGGGAGAATATGATAAGGGAAAAGGAATGATATAGGGAATAAGAGGAAGTAGATTGTTTTTTAACTCAAGGAATGTAGGTCTAAGATTAAAATTTACAAAAGCATCACCTAAACAAAGTGTACTTGAGCGAACAATGTTCTGAGGCAAGGGTAGTATTTATGCTTAGCTTTACCTTGATTTCACTAAGTGAAATGAGAGTTGACAAAGAATGATATGATATACTATTTAGTTTTTAGGAAAACATGATATAGTTTACCTAAGAGGTTGTAATGAGTCAAAATTGATAAGAAGTTACTTTTGTTGGTTGGCTTTCTCAATTTGATTAAAAAAAATATCAATCTAACAAACGCCAAAGAAAATGAACATTTTCGTATACATAGTAGAACAGTAACAAACACATAAAAATGAGTATATATTATGTACAATATACTTTAATTTTTAAATGTATAATAAACTTAACATATATTACTGAAATCTGTCTTATTTTTCTGAGATTCCTTTTGGCCTTCCTTCTGTTCTCTTCTGTGCTGTTCTGAAAAAAAAAACTCAATAATTCTCTTTTCTTTTCTCTTTTTGGGAACAAATCAATCTCCTTAACCAACATTTTATTTAATTTTTTTTCTTAAATATTCATTAGGGAAATTGGTCTTTAGTCTTCTTTCTCTTTTTAGACTCTCTTGGTTTAAATATCAAAGCAATAGTTATAACATAGAAGGAATTTAGTAGGATCCCATCTTTTCCTATTTTTACAAACAGTTTATATAATATATAGCTAATCATTCTCTGAATACTTCAGAGTTTAATTGTAAACGCTTCTGATCCTAGGTTTGTTCCATCCCCTCCTTGGGAGTTCATTTAGAGTTTTTCAAGCTCTTTTTCCTGAGATTTAGTTGTTGCTATATTCTTTTTCTTATTCTCTAACTTGATCAATTTTTATTTTTGTAAATCATACCTTTTATTTAACTTTTGATTTTATTGGGCTTGTAATTGAGCAAAATTATTACTTGTAGTTTCCTTTTCTCATTTTCATTTGTTGTGAACTTTCCTTTATCATTTTTAAGACACAATTTGGTACTTTTCTTTTTTTCCTGAAAATCAAAATGGCTAACACTTCATTCATTTTAAAAGCAGCTTTGAGATTTATTTAATAACTTAATGGGTTTCTTGCTTTCAACTTTGATAATTTCTTTCTTGATCTTCAGAATTCGTATTTGGTTGTTTAATTCAACTTGTTTTTTTAGTTTGCTAGATTTTTTAGTTGCATGCTCAATTTATTGATCTTTCCTTTTTATCTTTCATTGTTAAAGTGTTAAAAATTATGAATTTTGGCCAAGGACTACATTGACTGCATGAGACAAATTTTAATATGTTACCTTCATGTTGCCTTTTACTTTGATGAAATTTTTTATTGTTTCTATAAATTATTCTTTGATTCACCTATTCCCTAAGATTGAGGTACGTAATCTCCAAACTATTTTCATGCTTTTAAAGTGATTTTTCATTGAATATAGTTTTATGGCATTGCAGTCAGTAAAGCATGTTTACCATTTCTCCTTTCCAGCATTTGGTTGTGAGATTTTTATGCCCTAATTATGGTAATTTTAAAAAAATGCCATTCAATACTGATATTTATATTTCTTTTGTTTTCCACTCAGTAATCTTGAGAGGTCTACTAAGTCTTTTTTCCCCAAAAAAGTTCAATCCAGGACCTTAGCTTTTTTCTTGTTGCTGTTGCTGTTGCTGTTGTTAGATTTGACATCTGAAAAGGGATATATTAAAGTACTCCACTATTATAGCTTTACTGTCTTTTTCTCTCAGTAACAGTATCTTTTCCTTTAAATATTTAAATTCTTTGCCATTCAGTGCTTACACATTAGTTATCAATTATTATTGTCTAAGGAATCTTTCAGCATAAAGTAGTTTCTCTGTTTATCTTTTTTATTAAGAGCTTTCTGTTACCTTGCCTGAGGTCATGTTTGCTAATCCTGTTTATTTTTATTTTCATTCAACTGAAGTATAGTATGTTTTCTTCCAGTTTTACTTTTTAACAACTCTGTGATGATTACACATGCATAACCTATATTGGATTGCCTACTGTCTCAGGTAGGGGTGAGACAAAGGGGGTGGGGGAATCGAATTTGGAATGCAAAACTTTAAAAAACCAATGAATGTTAAAATTGGTTTGTACATGTAATTGGGAGAGAATATTATTTAAAAAACCTATGAGCATCTTTGTTTCATCTATGTTTCTTACAAAGAACATATTGCGTATTGTTATATTCTTTTTTTTTCCTAATCCATTCTCTACCTTTCTTCCTTACCATCTCCCTTATTAAAATTTTTGAGATTAAAATTTGTTTTGTCATGACTAAATCCTTCCCTGGATTTATTATCCCATTTATTTTGCCCTTGTACATTCTATCTTTTTTTCCTGTTCCCCCCCTTTTATATTTCCTGATTTGAATTAATTTCTACACAAATCTCTTTGTGATTATTCTACTGTTCTTTAACCAGTTCAGATCAAGTGATGTTCACTACTGCCCCTACCTCTTCCTACTTGTTTGTAGTCTTCTACTTGGCTTACCCCAATACTTCATTACTATATTTCTTTTCCCTTTCATGATCTTTCTTTATTCTCTGTGTTTTAACTCCCTTTGTGATCCCTGATGATATTAAGGTTCTGAATGGATAATAGTATATCTATATATCTCTATATATAAACACACACATATATGTAGTATATAAATATTATATATATACATACTATATATATATAGACATATATATTAGTATCCACTGAGAACCTTAGTATCATCATTTAATAGCAGGAGGTTATATATATATATATATATATATGCTATTAAAATGTAAAAACTTCAAAATTGTATAGATCCATCTGATTGCTCACTTTTGTTTATTTTTTTGTATTTCTCTTTAATCCTGTGTTCATATTTCAAAATTTGTACTCAGCTCTCTTTTTTTAAATTATCAGGAATGTTTAGAAGTCCTCATTCTCATTAAAGGTACATTTCCCCCTCTTTAGGATTATACTCAGTTTCTCTGGATAAGTTGCTTTTTTGGGGGGAAGCTTAGCTATTTTGCCTTTTGGAATATCATATTCTAAGCATTTCCTACCCCCTTTATAGCATCAACTGCCAAACCTAGTGTTATCCTGAGTTTGTTTCCTTAGATATTTTCTTTCTGGTTGTAATATTTTTTCTTTGACCTGGAAACTCTGGATTGTGGCTAATACATTCCTGGGAATTTTCATTTTGGGGTTTGTTTCAGATGGTAAACAGGCAATTCTTTCCATGTTCACTTCTCCTTTTGGTTGTAAAAGAAGTAAGCAGCTTTCTACCATGATTTCTTTATACATAATAACCAAATTTTTTTTTGGTCATGCTTTCAGGTAGTCTAATGATTTAAATTTTGTTTACTCATGTATTCATTTTTTGGTTTGGTCCATTCCAGTTTTCAAGGAGTCATTTCTTTACCAAGCTCTTTACTAATAAGCTGCTAATTCTCCTTAAGGAGAAGACCCAGGCCAACCATGTCTTCATTCCTCTCTGGCTGCACTCCTGACTCTCCCAAATACAGGGCCATGTCCCAGCACCAGGTACCTTCAATCTCTTCCTGCTCCACCTGCCCACCCCCTTCCACTTTCAGGTCACTTTTATTTGTTCTTTTCCCATGAGAATGTAAGCTACTTGATGACAAAGGCTGTTTTTTTTTCTTTTTATAGCTGTATTCCTTGCATTTGGCACAATGCCTGATACTTAGTAAGTGCTTAACAAATGCTTATTGACTTGACTTGAAAAAAAAAAAGAGAATTAGCCAAATGGAAAAAGAGATACAAAAACTTACTGATAAAAAGAATTCCTTAAAAATTAGAATTGGACAAGTGGAAGCTAATGACTTCATGAATCATCAAGAAACAATCAAATAAAGTCAAAAGAATGAAAAAAAATTAAAATGTGAAAAATCTCATTGGAAACATAACTGAATAGGAAAATAAATCAAGGAGAGATAATTTAAGAATTGTGGGACTGCCTGAAAGCCATGATCAAAAAAAGAGCTATCATATTGCAAGAAACTATCAAAGAAATCTTCCTTGATGTCCTAGAACCAGAGGGTAAAATACAAATTGAAAGAGTACACTGATCACCTTTTGAAAGAAATCCCAAAATGAAAACACCTAGGAATAGTATAGCCAAATTCCAGAACTCCAAGGTCAAGAAGAAAATACTCTAAGCAGCCAGATCAAAACATTTTAAATATTGTGGAAACACAGTCAAGATCACACAAGATTTACCAGTCTCCACCTCAAAGGAACAGAGGATTTGGAATATAATAGGCAAAATAACTAGGATCATTACCAAAGCAGACATGAGTATAATTCTTCAAGGGAAAAATTGGACATTTAATGAAATTTCAAGCATTCCTAATGAAGAGACAAGAGATGAAAAGAAAATTTGACTTTCAAATACAAGATTCAAAAGAAGCATAAGAAGGTAAACAAGAAAAAAGAATGACTGAGCAAATAAATCATTCTGACTATTATAAACACCCAAATTAACTATAAAGAATATATGAAGAAAGATGCTATCTGCATCCAGAAAAGGAACTTATGAATAGAAGTATGTATAGAAAAAAAATATATATATGTATATATGTGCCTAATGGGAGTCATCTCTGGGGTGGGGATAGAGGGAGGGAAGAAAAAAGAGGGAACCAGAAATTTACATGTTAACTTTGTTGTGCATTTTAAAGGAATAGCAAGTTGTGCATAGTGGATTTGTGGTTTCATGTGCAATCATCTTTTTGTTGTATTATGTTATGTAAATATTTGTTTTGTTTCATTATTTAAAAAATAATTAATTAATTAAAAAAACCAAGTAAAACAAAAAAAGGTAAACAGGAAATAGAAATCATAAGGGATTCAATAAGGTTAAACTGTTTACATTCCTATATGGCAAGATGACACATTCACTGGAACTTTACCATTATTAGCACAGTTAGAAAGAGTATACATAAACAGAGGGCACAGAT
The DNA here is from genome assembly GCF_900497805.2 of Vombatus ursinus. Taxonomy (NCBI): domain Eukaryota; kingdom Metazoa; phylum Chordata; class Mammalia; order Diprotodontia; family Vombatidae; genus Vombatus; species Vombatus ursinus. The sequence continues at coordinate 18,791,569 of NW_020954587.1, read as the reverse complement.
GTCAGTTGACCACGATGAGGTAATTTTTTTTTTTTGGTGAGGCAATTGGGGTTAAGTGACTTGCTTAGAATCACATTGCTAGTGAGTGTTATGTGTCTGAGGTCAGATTTGGACTCAGGTCCTCATTACTCCAGGGCCAGTGTTCTGGAAGCCACCTAGCTGCTCCAATGGGGTAATTTATAAAAAATAAAATGAAGGGGTAAGAAAGAGGGATGCATTGGAAGAAGGGGAAAGGGAGAGGTAGAATGGGGTAAATTGTCTCACATAACAAAGGCATGAAAGGAAATTTTACAGTGGAGAGGAAAAAGAGGAATGGCAGATAATGCTTGAACCTTACTCTCATCAGAATTGGCGCCAAGAGGGAATAACATACATACTCAGTTGGATTTGGAAACCTGTTTTGCCTTACAAGGAAACTTGAGGTTAAGGGAATAATAGATGGGGGAGCTGGTAGGAGGGACAGTTGATTGGGGGATGTGGTATTCAGAAACAAAATAAACTTTTGAGAAGGGACAATGTAAAGGGAGACAGAGAGAAGGATAAAATGGGGGAAAATAGGATGGAAGGAAATACACACTAATCATAGCTGTGAAAGTGGATGGGATGAATTCACTCATAAAATGGAAGCAGATAGCAGAGTGGATTAAAAAACAGAATACAATATGTTATTTACAAGAAACACCTGAAGCAGAGAGATACACATTGAGTAAAAGTAAGTGGTTAGAGCAGAATCTATTATGCTTCAGCTGAAGCTAAAAATAGCAAGGGTAGCAATCATGATCTCAAGCAAAGCAAAAGCAAAATGAGATCTAATTAAAAGAGATAAACATGGAAACTGTATTTTGTTAAAAAGTACCATAAACAATGATGTAATAAACATACATTCACCAAATGGCATAGCATCCAAATTTTTAAAGGAAAAGTTAAATGAGGTACAAGATGAAATAAACAGAAAACTTATACTCTACCCTCTCATAACTAGCTAAATCTAACCAAAAAATAAAGAAGAAAGATGTTAAAGAGATGAATAGAATTTTATATATATTTTTCTCAGTGATGCATGACATCTACACAAAAATTGATCATGTATTATGGCATAAAAACCTCACAACCAAATGCATTAATATTAAATCCATCCTTTTCAGATCATAATGCAATAAAAATTGCATTGAATAAAAGGTTGTGAAAACATAGATTAAAAATTAATTAGAAACTAAATAATCTAATCCTGAATAACAAGTGGGTCTAAGAACAAATCATAGAAACAATCAATAATTTTATTAAAAAGAATGACAACAATGAGACAACATACTAAAATTTATGGGCTCTGGCCAAAGCAATATTTATAGGAAAATTTATGTCTCTAAATGCATATATCAATAAAATAGAGAAAGAGTAGGTCAATACATTGGGTGTGCAACTAAAAAAATAGAACAAGAACAAATTAAAAATCTCCAACATCAAAGTGGAAATCCTGAAAATCAAAGGAGAAATTAATAAAATTAAAAGGAAAAAACCATTTAACTAATAAATAAAACTAGGAGCTGGTTTTATTTTTTAAAAAATTAAATAGACAAACCATTGATTCATTTGATTAAAAAAAAAGAGAGGGAATCTAAATTACCAGTATCAAAAATGAAAAGGGCGAATTTACCACCAATGAAGAGAAAATTAAAGCAATTATTACAAGCCATTTTACCCAATCATATGACAATAAATCTGACAACTTAAAAGAAACAGACTATTTTAAAAAATACAAATTGCCCTGATTAACAGAAAAAGGAAATAGAATACATGCATAATCCTATTTTACTTACAAAAAGAAATTGAATAAAATCCTCAGAATGAAATGGGTTCACAAGTGAATTTTACCAAACGTTTAAAGATCTCTTAATTCTGATACTATATAAACTATTTGGAAGAATAGGCAAAAAGTAGTCCTTTCAAATTGCTTTTATGACTCAAATATGGTGCTGATACCTAAACCAGAATGAGCAAAATCAGAAAGAAAACTATTGAGCGATTTCCTTAATGAATATTGATGCAAAAAATTTAAATAAAATAATAGCAAAGGCTATTTATTAAATATCCTAGCAAAGGATAATATTAAAAAAATACTAGCACTATATTACAAAGATCATGCACCAGTTCTCTATGGGATTTATACCAGGAATGCAGAGCTGGTTCAAAATTAGGAAAACTATCAGCATAATTGACCATATCAATAAAAAGAACAACAAAAATCATATAATAATCTCAATAGATATAAGAAAAAGTTTTTGATAAAATACGTATATTCCTATGGGAAAATGCTGGAAAGCATAGGAATGAATGGATCTGTCTTAAAATGATAAGTATTATCTAAGACCATCAGCAAATTTCTGTAATGGGGATAAGCTAGAAGCCTTCCCAATAAGATGAGGGGCAACCAAGGATGCCCATTATCACCACAATCATTCAATATTGCTTGTTGAGAACACCATGGAAGTGTTCAGCTCATCTCTCCAGGACCATGTCCTATTTCTGATCAGTGTGGCTCTATCAGTGCTGAGTAGTTGAGAAGCACCAAAGGTCTTTGATCCATAAATAGTATTCAGGGAATCATAGAAGTGCTTTGAATTGTTGTTATTAGAACAAAACTGAATTTCATCTGCCTTCTTACTGAGCCAAGAATCTATATCTCCTTAAGCTTCACTTGTGCTTTACTTTTCATGAAATTAAATGCTGCATTCTTAAAGACTGATGAACTGTCCTCCTGGTAAACCCTGTGGAGTTATAATTTTTTGCTTAGCAGCTTCTGAATTTCCTCCTCATTTTCATCAAATCAATTCTGACATTTGCAAGTGTTTTGGCTCAGATGAGCAAATGTAGTGTGATACACTAAATCTCTGAAAGCTACCCACTCCTTTTCTTCTCAGTTGTTGCTAAATATGTGCTGACTCAGCTTCCTCTCCAGGTCAGCAATGAACTGTTCATGCATGGAAAAACATTCTAATCTGTTGATGTTGAATATACTGACAGTTGTCTTGCCTTGGGGTCACTTCTTTTGATGAATGTGAATATTTAGCTTGGAGAGGATAAATCTGTGATTGGTCCAGCACTCTGTGCTACATATTGCCCTCATCACCCATATCCTCCCTGTCTCTTCTCCTTACAATGATGTAGTCTATTAAATGCCAGTGCTTGCTACAAGTGTGCATCCAGGATGTTTTGTTTCATTTAGGTAAATGGAAGACAATGTTGGTGATGAGGTCATGAGATACACAAGTTTTCAGTAGTAAATGACCATTGATTGCTGTTGCTGTTTCTGACTCTGTTCCTCCTAAGGACTCTCTGCCATGTCTGATAGTTTGTGTCTACTCTGGTGTTAAAGCAAAGACTAAAGTGGAGGGGGAGTTAGTCCACAGCTTTTTGATTATGCACTCAACGTACCCTCTGAGATACAATAAAGGGTGGATTGATTCTCTGCCACTTGTGCTAATTTTGGCCTGACAATCAACATAAAAAAAACAGAGGACCTCATCATCCATATCTGGAGCCATTGGTTGCAACAAATGAAGAAATTTTGAATGCTACGGATAAATTCACTTACCTTGACAGTATACCTTACAGGGATGTCCATATAAACAATGAGGCTGACACATACATTGCAGATCTAGCTCAGTGACAGGCTACCAAAGAAAGTGTGGGAGAAAAGAAGTATTAGGCTGCCTACAAAATTGAAGGTCAAGAGACACTATACTGGCTTTATTGTTGCATGCCTGTGAAATCTGAACAGTCTGCCAATGTCATGCTAGAAAATTGAACCACTTCTATTTGAATTGTCTTAAGATGATTCTGAAGATTACCTGGCAAGATAAGTTACCAGACATTGAGGTCCTTTCTTGATTTGAACTGCCAAGCATTTAAACTCTACTGCAGGTTGCACAACTCCAATGGGCTGGCCACACACCCTGAATGCCAAATGTATGTTTATATAAAAGACTATTTTATAGAGAACTTGCACAAGGCAAGCACTCACATGAAGGTGTTAAGAAGTACAAGGACACTCCTAAGGTCTCTCTGAAGAACTTTAGTATTGATTTGAGACATTGGATGACATAGAACCACCTAGCATGGTGTGCCCACATCAAAGAAGGCACTGTGCTCTACAAGCAAAGTAAAATCTTGGTAGCACAAAGGAAACATGAGATGTATAAGTCTAGAGACATCTGCATCCCAAATGTTCAAATGAACTATTTATGTCCAACTTGTCTAGAGCTTTCTGAGCTTGTATTGGACTGATTAGCTAGAGTCAAACACGCTGACCCCAACATCATGATGTCATTGTTCTTATTCAAGTATGAAGGATGAACAACATTCAATGTTGTACAAGAAGAGCTAACTACAGCAATAAGAAAAGAAAAAAATGAATTCAAATAGGCAAGAAGCAAACAAAACTATTAGTCCTTGCAATTGATATGATTGTATATTTAGGGAATCCTAGAGAATAAACTAAAAAAGCTAATTGAAAGAATAAATAACTTCAGCAAAAGTACAAGATATAAAATAAACCCACATAAATCATCATCCTTTGTATATATTACTAATAAAGTTCAGCAGGAAAAGATAGAAAGAGGAATTCCATTTAAAAAAGTATAGAAAATACTTAGGGGTTTACCTATCCAGACAAACCCACAAACTATATGAACTATATGAACATGATTACAAAGCACTTTTCACACAAATAGGTTGAGTCAATATAATAAAAATGACAATTCTGCCTTCATTTATTTACTTATGCTGTACCATACCAATCAAACTACCAAAAATTATTTTATAGAACTAGGAAAAAATAAGTAAATTCATCTGTAAGAACAGAAGGTCAAGAACATGAAGGAAATTAATGAAGAAAAATGTGAATGGAAGTAACCTAGCAGTACTAGATCTCAAACTGTATTACAAAGAAATAATTATCAAAACAATGAGGTGCATGCTAAGAAATAGAGAGGTGGATAAGTGGAATATATTAGGTATAGAACACATAGTAGTAAATGACCATAATAATCTAGTGTTTGATAAATGCAAAGATCCAATATTTTGGGACAAGAATTCACTATTTGACAAAGATTATTGAGAAAACTAGAAAGCAATTTGGCAGAAACTAGGTATAAACCAACACCTCACACCATATACCAAGAGAAGATCAAAATGAATACATGATTTAGACATAAAAGGTTATATCATAAGCAAATTAGGGGAACATGGAATATCTTACCTGTCAGATGTATGATTAAAGGAAGAAGTTAATATAAAACAAGAATGAGACAGCATTATGGGAAATAAAAAGGATAATTTTCATTATATCAAATTTCAAAAAGTTTTACACAAATAAAAACAATGCAGCCAGTTTAGAAAGAAAGCAGGAAACCTGGGAGAGGGGAAGTGGTGTGATATATGTGGAATGTACAGCAAGTTTCTCTTATAAAGGCCTCATTTCTCAAATATATAGGGAACTGAGTCAAATTTATAAGAATATGTCATTCCCTTATTGATAAATAATCAAAGGATATGAAAAGGTGGTTTTCAGAAGAAGAAATTAATAGTATCTATAGTCATATAAAGAATCTCTAAATCATTATTGATTAGAGAAATAAAAATTAAAGCAACTCTGAGGTACTATGTCACACCTAATAGATTGGCTAATATGACAGAAATGGGAAAATGACATATGTTGGAGGGAATGTGGGAAAAAATGGGATACCAATGCACTGTTGGAGTTGTGAACTAATCCAACCATTCTGGAGAGCAATTTGGAACTATGCCTAATAGTCTCTAAAACCATGTATACCCTTTGAACCAACAACATCCCTACTAGGTCTATATCCCAAAGAGACCAAAAAAAAAAAAAAAGGAAAAGGATCTATATGTGCAAAAATATGTATAGCAGCTCTTTTCTGGTGGCAAAGAATTGGAAATTGAGTGGATGCCCATCAACGGAGAAATGGCTGAAAAAGTTGTGGTATATGATTGTGATGAAATACTATGTGTATAACAAATGAGGAGCAGGATGGTTTCAAAAAAGACCTGGAAAGACTTACATGAACTGATACAGAGTGATGTGAGTAGACCCAGGAGAACACACAGTAACAACAATATTGTAACCATGAGCAGCTGTGAATGACAGTTATTCTCAACAATACAATGATCCAAGAAAATTCTGAAGAACTTATGATGAAAAATTTTATCTACCTCTGGAGAAAGAACTGATGGATTCTTAATGCAGATCAAAACATGCTTTTTTTAAACTTTATTTTTCTCAGTTTTTTTTGTTTGCATTTTCTTTTGCCACACAGTTAATATAGGAATATGTTTTGCATGATTGCTTATGTGTAAGCTATATCAAATTTTTTTCCCTCTCAGTGAGGGTGGAGGGAAGGGAGTGAGGGAGAGAATTTGGAATTCAAAATTTTTTAAAATGAATGTGAAAAATTGTTTTTACATGTAATTGAAAAAATTTAAGATTTAAAAACTTAAAAAAAAGAATTATACCCTGAAGAAAACTAGTAAAATGTTACTTGTTGTGGGAAGAGGGGAAGGTATCTGAGTCTCAGAGCAGTTAGTTGACTTGTCCAAGATCACACAATTGATCAATGTTAGAGCTGGAATTCTTAGAGAGAACACAAGTTTCCTGACTCCACATTTCACATTTTTACTCCATAGCTTCTCAGGATCATAGATTTAGAACTGGAAGGAACCCTAAAGACTAGTAAGTCCAATACCCTCACTTTACAGATGAAGAAAGTGAAGTTCCTAGAAGTTAAGTGACTTGCTCATAAATAAACAACTAGTAATTGTTATATGGGAGTTGAGCCCAAGATTCTTGACTCCAGGGCATGCATTCTATTTACTACACTAATTCTTCTACTACATTTACCCTTCTGGGGTGCAGTGGATTATTTAGTGGGGAGGGATTTGAAATTCAAAAGATCAGTTTGTAAACTCGTTAAATTTGTGTTGGGTCAGTATTTTTTGTGTATAATGAGACTGGGAGAAATAAAGACCTCAGTATTGAGTTAGTTTTGTCACGTTAATACATTCTGAAAGCTCTGTTCCTCATGAACATTATTAAGAGCGTTGTTTTCAAAATTTGACTTGCTTTGTCAGAAAGGGTTTACATTTCCTAACATTCATTCATTGATACATTTCTGCACTTTTTGTTTTAAAACAATAATTGTTCATTTGTCTTTCATTCTTTTTATGATCTTCCCACCTTGACCAAATATAATGTGCTTTGAATTCAGAAAAGACAGAGATATTAATGGGCTATAATAACCCACAATATTGGTAACTTTATTCCATATATTTTTCTTTCTGTTTACCAGCTCAAAGTGCTCATCAAAAATGAAAAAAAATTACTTACATCTCCATTATTGATTTCTGTAGAACAGCTTTCTTTGTAAAAATGAAACAAGTTATTGAAGCAGAAAATATGTATATTTACCACAGAGTATCAGATTATACCAAGGAAACCTAGAGGAATGAAGCCTGAGGGGAATAGTGAAAGGAGAAGCACAATCACCACTTCACTTAAGATCAGAGTTTTATTTTTTGTTGTTGTTGTTGTTTTTTTGGCAAAGATTTAAACTTCACAGATCTGTTGAAGAAGAAAGCTAAAAAGATTCATAGGATATCCTAAAAAATATTTCAGAAGAAGGTGGCAAGCTTCTTTAGATGATTCTGGGTATTTCTTGCATTTCTTTCTATGAATTTTTTTTCTTTTCCCTATATCATAAAGTAAGTACCGCCAAAAACCATGTGGGCATGTGGCCATGGAAAACTGTGTGTTATTTTTATTTAGAACTGAATTATTTAAGCATTTCATTTTTGTCTTAAAAGTGTGAATTAAAGATGCATGGAGTGTATATATGACATCAAAACAGGGAAATTGAAATTCATCATCTTTTCCCCAAAACTGTCCTTTTCCTCATTTCTTGTCCATCAGTTACCCAGGCTCAAAACATTGAAATTCTATTAATTCTAATTCCAGATGTCTGTCATCTCCATATCATAACTGTTGCTTTAAGTATTGCAATGCCTCCTTATAATATGGCCTCTTGAATTCCATTCTTTTTTTCTTCTAATACATTATATTCCTTCTTATAATACATCATAATTCCTTCTAATACATTATATCAGATTAATGTTTATGATGCATAGATCTGAACACATCACTCCAGTTCTCAAAATATTTTTAAAAATTAATTTTTAATGAGACAATTTATTTTCTCACTTTCTCTTCCTCCTACCCAACCCTCCTCAAAAAAGAAAGAAAAAACACCTTCGCAACAAATATGCATAACCAAGCAAAGCAAATGACTGCATTTCTGCATCTGGGATCCCTAACCTTCGTTGGGAGGGGGTGCATGCTTTATGATGAGTCCATGTCCAAAACTGCATATATAATTTTGCATGTTAAATACATCACCTCTCAGTAACAACATCACTTCTCTGTAGTCATGATTAGTAATTGCATTGATCAGAAGTCTTGATCCTTTCAGGATTTTTATATGTTCTCTCAGTTCTGTTCATTTCAAACTGAATTAATTCATATACATCTTTCCAGGTCTCTATCAAAATGTCCCTTTTGTGATTTTTTAAAAATAGCATAATAGTAGGTAATACCATCATTTGTTCAGCCATTGCCCAATTTATGGACACTCCCTTAGTTTTCAGTTCTTTACCTCCACAAAAAAAAGTTGCTATAAATATTTTTGTACAAGTGGTTCCATTTCTTCTTTTTTTGATTTCTTTGGGATATAGGCCTTTTAGTGGTATCACTGAATCAAAGATAGATACAATTTAGTGACTTTCTGGGCAAAGTTCCAAATTGTTTTCTTAATGGCTGATACAATTCAAAGATCCACCAACAGTGAATTAATATGCCTATTTTCTCACAGCCCCTCCAACATTTGTTATTTTCCCCTACTGTCATCTTTGACTAACTGATGGATGTGAGGTAGAACCTCAGAGCTACTTCAATTTGCACTTCTATAATTATTAGTGAGTTGAAGCATTTTTTCATGTGGCTGTTGAAAGTGTGGAGAAGAAAAGCAAAACACTTGCAACCAATATGAACGGTCAAATAAAGCACATTCCCTCATTGAAAAATGTCCAAAAACTAAATGTCCCATTCTGCAGCATGAATCCACTATTTCTTTGTCAGATGGTGCAGAGCATGCCTAATAATGTGTCCTCCATTTGTAATTTCATTGATTAGAGTTCTTAAGTCTCTTAAAGTTCTTTGTCGATGCTGCTACCATTGCATAAATTGTTCTCCCGGTTCTACTCACTTCACTCTGCATTAATTTATTCACATCTTCCTAGTTTCCTCTGAAACCACCTCCTTCAGAATTTCTTATAGCATAATAGTATTCCACCAAATTCATCCACCATAATTTGTTCAGCCATTCCCCATTAATGGGTATCCTCTAATTTTCCATTTTTTTTTATCAACACAAAAATGAGTTTGCAAATATTTATGTACACATGGCTCCTTTTCCTTTCTCTGATCTTCTTTGGGATATAAGACTATTTGTGGTATTCTTGGATCAAAGTGATAAACAATTTAGTAACTTTTGGGGCATAGCTCCAAATTACTTTTCTGAATGACTGGATCAATTCACTACTCCATGAACAGTGTATTGATTTGTCATTTTCCCTTCCTATTAACTTTTCTAGGCTGTTGGGTAAGAAATTTTGGAAATGCATTATAAACCTCATAGTTCCTCTGGAAATATTAAGAAATTGTATTTCTCTCATCAAAACCCTTTTCATTATTTTCCCTGTTTGAAAGCTGTTTAGAGGGCCAAGAACAAAAGGCTTTTCTTAGGGAAATGGAATAAAGATAGATACACAATCTACTTCTTGTTTCAAGACATTGCAATTCCTTTAATTAATCTAGAAAATTTGTGGGGTAATAGTCAAAGAAGAAATAGTAATGGCTATTGTTCTGGAAGGGCAGCTATAGAGTACTGGCCTGGAGTCATAAAAACACATCTTTGTGAGTTCAAATCTGGCCTCAGACACTTAGTAGCTGTGTGACCATGGGCAAATCATTAATCTTCATCTGTAAAATGAGCTGGAGAAGGAAATGGTAAACCAGTCCAGTATCTTTGCCAAGAAAACCCCAAATAGGGGTCACAAAGAATCAGGCATGACTAGAACAACTGAACAAAAGCAACAAATTGTTCTGGAATGTCAACCACAAATTGTATTTTAACCTTTTTCTTGCTTCAGTATTCCTATACATGCTACCTCAAATTGTCTTGTTGAAAAGGAGTAACAAATCATACATAATAGGTTTGTAGTTGCATGTGCAATCGTCTTTTTTTAAAAATTATACTATGTTATGGAAACGCTTGTTTTATTCCATAAATAAATAAATAAATAAAATCAGATTAGGACATAGGATCATATATCGAGAAATGAAAAGGTTCATGGGACCAGAAAATTAGAGTTAGAAGGTACTTAGGAGGTATACAGCTTCTATGGTCTAGGTACATAATGTGATTTAAACATATTATTTTATGAGGATGTATAGATGTCAGTGTGATTTATAAATAAATTTCATTTAAATAAAAAATATTGTCTTATGGTTGCCATGTTTGAGGACATGGAGGGACTAAGGGAGTTTGAGCATTTCTCTCTCTAGTCTAAAAATTCTTGGATTTAGAAGAATGTACAATTTCCTTAATGATATTGTTTTGGACTTGGATTCCAATGATAGTTAGAAATCCAGTGTGGACCCAGGATGGTTTCTTCTCAAAAGAGTGACATGGTCTACCAGATAGAAGTTAGAAACCTTTTAATATTGAACCAGCCCTACATTCTTGGCATAACTTCCACCTGTCATATTGTGTGATCTTTCTGATATATTTCTGTAGTCTTCTGGCTAGTATTTTATTCAAAAATTTTCCATCAGTATTCATTAGGTAAACTGGTCTATTTTTTTTTCTGTTTTTATTCTCCCTTGTTTAGGCATCAAGATAAAATTTATGTCATTGAAGGAAATTGGTAAGATTCCTTATTTACCTATTTTTCAAATAGTTTACATAGTATTGGAATTAATTATCTTTAAATATTTGGTAGAATTTACTTATAAATCCTGTAGATTTTTTCTTAGGGAACTCATTTATGGGTTGTTCAATTCATTTTTCTGAGATGAAATATCTTATTTCATCTTCTGTTAATCTGGGAAATATGTACATATATATTTTTTCTACATATTCATTGGTAAGGGACATTTTAAATCCATTTAGGAAGTTTTTTGGAGTTGAGCTTCTCAGCATCAGTGACACCTGATTAGGCTCATGGAATCTGATAGTTTAAGGGAAAGACCATGCCTTTCAGACCTCAGAGGCATTTGTGAATGTCTAGTTCAGTAGTGGGGAACCTGTGACTTTGAAGCCACATGTGGCCCTGAGGTCACATGTGGCCCTCTAGGTCCTCAAGTGCAGCACAGAACTTGTTCTATGAAGTTTGGCTTCAGTCAAAGGGCCACACCTGAGGACCCAGAGGGCCATGTGTAGCCTCAGGGCCTTAGGTTCCCCAAACCAGGTCTAGTTCACATCTGTTTTTGTAGCTTCCTTGTTGTACAGGGAATCTCTTCATATCAGTGAACAGATATTGGGCCTGGTCTCCTTCCTAGCCATTTTGGGAACTCCACAAGCCCAAGCTCTATACCTGGACTCTCAAATGGCATAAAGTATTGTGTATAGTGCTTTCTTACCTATTGGTGGCTTATTTAGTATCTATGAAGCTGTTCTACATTTAGAGATTTAAAAGGCTAAGGTGTGACTGATCTGAAAATCAGTAGATTCTCAGTAAAGTAGTATATGATCAAAAGAACTCAAGGATCTCCCCCAGTTGTGTTTGATTGATTGTTCAAGGAATTCTGGTTATTTTGGAATTCTTGACTGAAATTGGTTGTAGGTAGGCCCACATGCAGTAAAGACTATCTCCCAACACGTAGCATAGATATGTCTTTGTATACCATGTAGGTGTCCATGGAGGCATGAAAGAAGGCAGAATAGGCATCTCTAGCCTCTTCTCTCCCTACCCTTCTCCAAGGGAGTTTTTAATTCTTGCCAGGAGGAAGCAGGAAGTTGGTGCTAGAGGTCACTCTCTATTCTCATCAGAGAGAGAGGGTACTGAGCTAGAATTATATCTGTCTGCTCTCTTAAGTATTGTTAGTCTAGCAGATATGATCAGGTTCAATCCAACTTTTATTGTTATTGCATTGTTTCTCATTATTATGGGAAAGAGGAACCCCAAGGTCTAAACCCAAATTTTAACTCCCTTCCAAACAAACATCAGTTCCCAAATGAACACATATAGCAAATAACAAAGAAGTTGATTTATACAAAACTAAGTAAAACAGAAATCAGAGAGAGTACATAGGAGAATATATAACAAAAATACAGAGCCAAGGACCTCTTCCATTGGGAATAAGGTAACTCAACTCAACCGAGAGAGAGAGTCCTAGATCTTGGAAAAGTCTCTAGTGTAGCAGGTTAGGCATAGGGACATGATGAAGATTGCCAGCTTCTCTTATGTCTTCCCAGAGTCTTTTTCATCAGCAACCGCAGATGCGATTGGCTTCTTCCTTCTTTCCCCTAGAAGCTGGAAGCCAAAAGCACCTGAAGAAACAAGAAGCTTTAAGAGTACCAAAGAAGACTAAAGAAGGCTGGAGCTCTCCAATTCTCACCAAATCCATCCTGCCCTTCCCTTGGGGCATGATGTTCATCTCCACCAATAGGAGAGAATTCCCTACCAATGGCCTTTGGGATAAGGGTTACATAGTCAATAGACCTTTTGTCTAAGGGAAAAGTTGGTTTATATTTTCATGTCCAGAATAAAAAAGATCAGTTTCCCTGATACAAGGGGTGGAGCTGAAATGAAGTTCTTGTTGGTCAGTGAGCTTTGAGGACAGATTATGTAAGCAAACCAAAGTTTAATTGAGAATCTAACTTGGTAAGAGTTGGGGGACTGTGTGACCCTGGGCAAGTCATTTAACCCCAATTGCCTTAAAAAAAAGAGGTGGGAGAACTTCAAAATAAAGAAGAGAGCACATAAAAATATTTTTGTTCATGAAAATGTTGGCAACATTAGCTCCCTCACTAGAGAAATGAATCTTCAAATTCTTGGATACAATTATTTGGCTATAGTTTTTTTTAAAGATCTTTAAGAATATGCTGAATAGATTTTTAATTGTTAGCAATAAAATGTTCATATATCCTTTCTATCAGTCTATGTTGATATCTGTTCAGTAAAAAAAGATATTGAGTCTTTAACATAACTGAAACAACTTCAAAAGTTCACTCTAGCAACTCTACCACAAAGAGGTAGAGAAAGAGAGGAAAAGACCCTCAAAGTTATTTTCAGCAGCAGCCCAGCCTCATCTACTGCTTAAGAAGCTCACTCTTCAGATATTGTTCTATTACATCTTCCCTACAACTTGGAAAAAGAGAGGTGATTTAAGGGAAAAAATTGTCTAAAAAAAGCCTTGTAAGATACTTTTTTTTGCAAGATTGGAAGGGAAAACAGAATTTTGTTTTGAGTTTGCTTTATTTAACCATAATGAACTTCTGAATGATTTGGTAGAATTTATTTGCCTAGTTAATCAGAAGTAAAGTCAACTAAAAGAAATTAGAGTAAATCATGCATTTGTGATTTCTTAAGTAAGAAACCATGTTGGAAATGTTTTATGTGGCAAAACTAGAAACTGCTTATAATGGAAAAGAGAGAACTCTTCCTGCCCTCTCAGGGTACCAGAGAACCTTGGGGGGAAATGTAACATGGGTTGCCTCAAGTTCCTACCAATTATGTTTCTGCTCTGTAGAGTACAGTGACTAGCATCCCAATTCCATGTAACAAGTTACATCAGATTAGTTTTTGAAAAGAAATATTTACTTCAAAGATAAATACAGGAACAAACACAACAGCATTTCCCCTAATGCATTGGAAACATAATCAGTCTCTGGGGAGGGGAGAAAGATTAGATTTATAATTTAGCTCAGTTTCTACATAGTGTTAGTGCCCCAAGTTCAAGTCAAAAGTCTTACGGGGCTGTATCTGGGTCTCTGGCTTCTCAGGGCTTCTCTCCTGGATTGATTGCAATATCTGGCCTGGAATCCTAGACTCCAAGATCTCCATTGCTGGGTCAGGAACTCCTTTCCCTTCACCTTGAACTAAAGAAGACAAACCAAACATACTAAAACCCCAAGGCAGTTTCTTGGGGCCATGTAATATAAAGTGAGAGGGACATGGCCCTCAGGTTCAACCTCATCTAGCCACATAGTCTCACCTGCTGTGAATGAGTGAGTTCACCTCTAGATGTGAATGCAAGGAAAGAGAGATTGTGCTTCAATCAGGTAGTTTTAAACACAGTTACAGCTCTGCAGACAATGGAAAGATGCTATTCCCAAATGCATTAGGCAGAATATACACACATGAGCCAATTATCCTGTCTCTCAGGAGCAGGTCCCTAGTGCCTCTTGCATGAGTGATTCCATTTTAGGTTATCTGGGCATGCATGAAACTCCTATTATAATAGTATTGAAAATGCAATATGAAAAGGAAATTCTGTGATTTACAAGAATCAGTCAGAATAAGCAACTAAAATAAAATTAAAAGAAATTAGAGATAGATTTGAAACACACTAAGAAATGTTTAAACATCAATTTAAAAGTTGAAAATTCTAAAACTGCAACTCTACATATAAAGGTATTAACTTCTCTAGGGCACAGATGAAGGGCTTCAACTATTGATTCCTAAAGTAGGAAAACAGAATTAGTCACTTTTCACTTAAACAATAATGTATAATATAATATATAATTATTCACTTAGATAATAATATATCCTCAATTTTGTGAGCTATAAGATTCTCCAGCTTTGACCAACTAAATTAAAAAAAAAACAACAGAAAAAAACTCGAGATTTCACAATGTATCAGTTTAAGTTTTAGAAAGTTTTTAGCCCCCATTGAGATAAGAGGAGACTAGTGACATAGAGCACTGTTTTTTTAATGTAGGTAAAAGCTGCTAGGTGTTGGTGTTATCCTTAATACCGTAGAGCTACAAATTTTCTTCGTGTTGCGTATTGTATTTTCTACTTTCAAGGAAGCTTGAAACTTGACTAAGAGTTTTCATCCTGGGATCTCTTCTTAGTTTTTTTTCTGATTCTTACATTTCAAAGTCAAATTTTCTGTTCAGGTCTAGTCTTTTCCTCAAGAAAGTCTGAAAATCCCCTAATTCATTAAAGGACACACATGCACTTTTGCTGTGACAGGTGGTGCCTAGGAGGGAACCATTCCTTCCTGATATAGGATTTGGTTTGCGTCCTCCATGTTTTTAGGGACACATTCCCAAACCAAGTTCCTTGAGAATACCGCCAGATACTTTCACATCAGATGCTTTGTTCAATAGGTCTTCAAAAGTAGAACAGGTCCTGGGGCTGGGCTCCTGCTCCTGCCTGCTGTTTCTGCTGCTCAGCTTCTGCTCCTTGACTCGTGTACTGCTCTGAAGTCCACAACTTAAAACAGCTTCAGGGCAAATCAGCTTGCAGTCTTCTTTTCTTCTTCATTCCTCTGCTCTTCTTCTCCAGGACCAACTCTCAATAGAATTCTGCTTCTTTCTGCACCAATATTCATACTGCTCTTGACTCCTGCTGCAATGCAGACAATGCACGGCGCCTTGGCTACAGGTGTACTTCTACCCTCTTGCCTTTGTGCTGAACTAGGGGTTTGTGGCAAGTGCCCTGGTCCTTCCCACGTGTTTCTGCCCACCTGTGTAGGTAGTTCAGCTCTTTGAGCCCTGGGAGAATGCCCCAGTCCTGGTTATTTTTGGTTGGGCAAACATACGGGCTGGGGGTGGGGATGGCTCTGGCCCTAATTAAAAAAGAATTCTTAGGGGCAGCTAGGTGGTCCAGTGGATAGTGTTCGGGCCTTGGAGTCAGGAGGACCAGAATTCAAATCCAGTCTCAGACCAGATACTTGACACTAGCTGTGTGACTCTGAGCAAGCCACTTAACCCCGATTGCCTCACCGAAAAGGAAAAAAAGAAATTCTTAACTTGTCATCTGAGTTATTTTAAATATATATACACATCGATATCTGTATTTCAGTATAATTAAAATCCTATGCATTTTGTTCTATGCAGTTCACATATTCAGATAAAGTATCTCAATACAAAAAAAATTAGGAACTTGGGGTGTGTGATGGTGTTGAAATGAGGTTTAGGGGTGCTGGACCCCAAAATCATGACAGTCAGGTCTTGCCCAAATGAATTTGACCCAAGCCTTCTTTCAGGCAAAGACAAGTTCTATTGAAGATCCACCATACTGGCCAGACTCTTAAGGAATCTAAGTGTTTGTGTCACTAAAGCAAGTGGGCCAGATTTTAAGAATCTGAACCGGTCAGTGGGTTTTGAAGATAGATCTTCCACTATGCAGTGGAATTATCTACTACTGCTACTACTACTACTACTACTACTACTACTACTACTACTACTACTCCCATTTTACAGACAGGGAAACTGAGGCTTCATTATTTCACGCAAGTTTTTCCATGTTTTCCTAAAATCAGCCTGCTTATCATTTCTTACTGCACAATAATATTCCATCACAATCATATACTACCACTTTCTCAGCCATTCCCTAATTGATGGACATCTCAATTTTCAGTTCTTTGCCACCACAAAAAGAGCTGCTATAAATATTTTGGAACATATAGTTTGTTTCTCTTTTCCCCTGATCACCTTGGAAAATAGACCTAATAGTGCTATTGCTGGGTCAAAGGGTATACACAATTTTATAACTCTTTGGGCATAATTCCAGATTGCTCTCCAAAATGATTGGTTAGGTTCATAGTCTCCCCAATAGTTTACTAGTGTCCCAATTTTTCTACATTCCCTCTACTGTTTGTCATTTCCCCCTTCTATCATTTTATCCAATCTGAGAGTTGTGAGATGCTACCTCAAAATTGTTTTAATTTACATTTCTCTATTCAGTATTTAGAGCATTTTTATATGACTATATACAGATTTGATGTTGTCCTTCAAAAAACTGCCTGTTTATATCCCTTTGTCATTTATCAATTGGGGAATGACTAATATTTTTATAAATTTGACAAAGTTCTCTAAATATTTTAAATATGAGACCTTTACACAAGAAACCATCCATAATTTTTTGTCAATTTTCTGCTTTCCTTCTAATTTTTGCTACATTGGTTTTATTTGTACAAAGCCTTTTTAATTTAATGTAAACAAATTATTGATTTCACATTTCACAATGTTATCTATCCCTTGTTTATTCACAAATTATTTTCCTATTCATAAATCTTATAGGTAATATGTTTCATGTTCTTCTAATTTACTTAAGATATCTCCTTTTATATTTATCTTGGTAAATGATATATTAGTCCATACCAAGTTTCTTCCAGACTGCTTTCCAGTGTTCTCAATAATTTTTGCCAAACAGTACATTGTTATCCCAAAAGCTTAAATCTCTACATTTGTTAAACACAAGGATGTTCTTGTTGAGTTGTTTCAGTTGACTCTGACTCTTGCTGACCCCATTTGGGGTTTTCTTGGCAAAGATACTGAAGTGGTTTGCCATTTCCTTCTCCAGCTCATTTTACAGTTAAGGAAACTGGAGCAAACAGAGGTAAGTGACTTCCCTAAGGTGACACAGGAAGTAAATATCTGAGTCTAGATTTGAACTCAGGAAGATGAGTTCCCAAATTCAGGCCCCTACTTTATTTACTGTGTCATCTAGCTGGCCTGTTTCATTGATCCATCATTTTATTTCTTAGCCAGTTCCAGATTGTTTAGATAATTACTGCCTTATAATATAGTTTAAGATCGGGCACTGTGAGACCTCCTTCCTTTACATTTTTTTCATTAATTCATTTGATATTCTTGACCTTTGTTCTTCCAAATGAATTTTATTATTTTTTTCTAGCTCAATAAAATAATTTTTGGTAATTTAATTGGAATGGCACTGAATAAGTAGATTAACTTAGGTAGAACTGTCATTTTTTGCATCAGCCCACATATGAACAAATAATATTTCTCCAGTTATTTAAATCTGACTATAATTGCATCAAGCATTTTATAATTATGTTCATATAGTTCCTGGGTTTCTCTTGGCAGGTACTCACAGGTATTTTATTTTGTCTACAATTATTTTAAATGGGGTATCTCTTACTATCTTTTTTGATGATAGATAAAAATGCTGGTGATATATCCTGCTGCTTTGCTAAAACTCAATTGTTTCAATAAGCATTTTAATTAATTATCTAGAAATTTCCCAAGTATATCATCATATCATCTGCAAAAAGAGATAGTTTTATTATCTTTTTGCCCATTCTAATTCCTTCAATTTCTTTTTCTTCTTTTATTATTATTACTACTAGCATTTTCAGTATAATATTGAATAATATTGGTGATAATAGACATCCTTTTTTTCACTTAATCTTTTTGGGAAGGCTTGTACCTTATTCCCATCACAAATAATGTTTGCTGTTGGTTTTAGTTAGATGTGTCTTAGCATTTGAAGGAAAAATTCATTTATACCTATGCTTTCAAGTGATTTTAATGGGAATGAGTGTTGCATTTTGTCAAAAGCTTTTTCTGCATCTATTGATAAAATCATCTGAGTTCTTAATTAAATCCCAAAATCTTCAGTTTTGTTTTTTTAGAAAAGGATTAACTTGGGGCGGCTAGGTGGAGCAGTGGATAGAGCACTAGCCTTGGAGTCAGGAGGACCTGAGTTCAAATCTAGCCTCAGACACATAACACACTAGCTGTGTGACTCTGGGCAAGTTACTTAACCCCAATCGCCTCACCAAAAAAAGGATTAACTTTAAAGGAGAATAATTATGGAATATGGAATATCCTGTGCTACCTCAAAGGGAATTCCAATTTTTTACTTAGATTTATTATTTAATGGAGGATTAACTGTACCGGCTGCGCCGACCTTATGCCGGCCGCGCCGAACACTCCTCCTATAAGGAGCAGGCTGCCAGAGTCATACTCACTCACCAGTCTTCGGTCCTCAACCAGATAAACACACAGAGACGAGCCATTGGGAGGCGCCAACACCAGAGCTTTATTCAGAGGCCATCACAGCAAGCCATCACAGCAAGGCCAAGCAGCAAGGCCAGAGCAACAGAGCAGGAGCAAAGAGAGAGTGTGTGATCTGACCACATTCGCTCCTTAAGTACCTACTTAGCCCCTCCTTCCCAGCCCGCTTACTAGCCAATGATAGTAGGGTCAGATACCAGAAGGGGCTGTCTGAGTTTAGCACACCAAGGGAGAGGGAGTGATGCAGGAGGCTAGGACCGGATACAGGAAGGAGGCGTCTGGGATTAGTGCATAGACAGAGTAAGTGACCTAGGAAGTCAGGAAGGAGGCAGGAAGGAGGCGTCTGGGGTCAGTGCTACACAAAGGGACCCAGGAAGTCAGGAAGGTCACAGGAAGGAGGCATCTGGGGTTGACGTTGCATATAGGGAGGGGACTAAGCAAAGGGAACTCATCCTCTGCCGTCCCACTCCCACGTGGTACCGCCCCTTGCCTCAGGAGCACAAGCTCCGGCTACTTCCTTGCACCCAGCTTATCTCACATAGCACTGCCCACTGCCTCAGGGCTTCTCCATACCCAGCCCATCCCAGTTCACCACGACTCCGCCTACCACAGCCCCTGCCTCGACTTCCAAATACCCAGTTCTTACCCTAATCTTGCCACAGCGAGCACCTGGCAGTTGCCAACATCAGACAGTCCCTCACAATTAACACTTGTATATACAGCATGCTTTGAAATGTAAGCAAATTGCACAAGGGCATAAAGGAGATTTGAGAGCAATGGTTTATGTGGGTATAACATCCAGTTTATTTGAGCATGGTTAGTAATTGAACATGTTTTCATATAGACAACTCACTTGATACAATCTGGAATTATTTACTTACCTTATTCAGACACTCCATCACAGAACTTTGTTAGAATAAGCATCTTTTGAATGAATTCATTTGTGTGCATAGCAGTTATCTACCTACGAAAAGCATTGTTATTAGATCCTTAGCAATATCTCTTCCTTCTGAGAGGGGAATGAGTTGTCCTATTAATGAGTTGACAGATATTTCAAGTTTTCATGCTGTTTCCATTCAGATATTATGTTGGCTCTGTGTATTTATTTGATACTTTCTTGCTGATACTTGCTTGAGCAAGCACATCAGTAAAACATAATATCTTTTATTAAAAACAAAATGTGAAAGTAATAGGCTTGTGTTTTGTTCTTAGAATGGCAGAAAAGTATTTGTAGGAAGATTATTTTGTTTCACAATAGGATATTTGACTAGAATTTGTTTTATTACTATCTGGTGTTTTTTATTTTAAAGCACATTTTAACCTTTTTCCTTCCATTAATATTATTTTGTTTTATTGCCAGGCTTATAAGCTTTGGCAACCTGTATTCTGTTTTTTTTTAGCTTTTGTCTATTTACTTTTTAAATGTTGTCTTAACTATGTTGCTATTATGATATTTTTAGGCAAATTGCATCTTAATAAGTATGACTTGTGTCAGATCCAACTTTAATGGGGTACCTCCTATCTTTACTTTTTTTCCTTTCTTCTCTAAAAAGTAATTAAGTACATCTACCCCAAAACTCAAATACTTTAAGCAGCTCTGGTAATATGTATACCTGCTCAAGAAATTTCTGATAGTTACTATTAAAATTAATTTCTAATGAAAATGTAAAAAAAGTTGCTAAAAGAATATTGTATATTTAAGTTAAATCAAGATGGCCAATGAGATTAATTTTCACCACTGTTGTATGCACCAATGCCAAATGATTTAAAGGCCATCAAGACATTTCAATCAGTCCAGTAATGCTGCATGCTTGTTCCTAACAGCATGGCTAAATAAGTTCTACATTGAGTGCCTTGCAATAATTTAAAATCAAATACATAATGTACTGTGTTAGACAGTGGGATTCAATTTTTCGTGTGTGTGTGTGTGTGTGTGTGTGTGTGTGTGTGTGTGTGTATGCAAAAACCTAAAGAATCGTCTGTCCTTTTTGAGCATTTAATTGTGTATTTACCACCCTGAGAAATTATATGCACATTTTACTACTATTCATTGTCATGTAGATGTTTAACAGTGTTGCCAAATCATTCAAATATTTTCATGGAAGAAGTTTCTCTGGGAACCCACCTATTCCAGAATGCCTAGGAGGGAAGATTTCCAGAAGACCAGACAACTGCCATAGGAGATATTCTCAGAAACCAGACAGATGCATGAGACATCTGACCCCTAGGATATGATGAGCAGATAAAATGGACAGCAGGAATGGATTACCCTTCCCTTTCCCTTCTTTCTCATGCATTGTTATTCTTTGTAAGGCCTGCTTGCTGAAGGGGACTACCCCTAATGGCTCCTATCAATGGGTTGGTCACTTCAATACCTCCCTTGGTCAGTGATGGAATTTGGCTTGACTAAGATGGGGGAGTATTGAAGGCAGCTGGCCTTGCCTGATCCCAAATTGCCTGAGAGTTATCAAAACTAGTTAAAACAGAACTATCAAAAGCAGTTAGAAAAGAAAAGAAGGGGGGAAGGAGCCCTGTGTTGATCAAATATTACCACTCTAGAACCTCTCCCAGTCTTCTCTAAGGACTTTTGGTTATTATGCAAAGGAACTTCATTACAGCTTCTTGAGTCTGGGCCTCCCAGAAGACTCCCTCCCTGATGAAATGTATTTAAAAATTCCCCCCCTCCAATGGCGTTTCTCAGGCACTCCCACACCTTAGTGCTGTGTGGTGGCTCCAGATTGCAATTTTCTTGTCTCAGTTAAACGAACCTAGTGTTTGCTGTTTTGGCAGTCTTCTTTTTTTCAGGTTGACAGTATTAACCCCATCTGCATACTGCATTTACCTATAGGATCTTGAATTTGTTTTCATCCCTTCATCTGGTACTTTTTTCCCTTGAATACTGAGTTTTGAACTTCATTTCCCATTGCTAGGGATCTATTGATCTTAAGATATCCTTCTCAGATAGTACAGTTTGTTGATAAAGTTTTGGTAAAACACTCCGAAGTGGATAGAAAGGATTTATTGAGCCAAATATCAATCACTTCTGAGAAAGGGTAAATCCTTGTGATCTTGGGTCAAATACCTGTTTACTGTGAGGATATATTGATTTTAAGATGAGCCATTCACATTAGGGCTTTTCACATCTAAACACAGAACAGGTTCATAGACACTATACAAGCTCATAAATAGGGAAAGAATTACAAACTACCAAAGTTATTACTTTTAGCCAGTTGGAATTTCTTGGACAGTTAGTTACTGGATTGTGGAAATCTTAGTGGTTGGATACAATTAAGTTCCTCATGGACTGGGTCACAAGTCATAGGCCATTTTACTTCCACATCTGCAGCCTAAAGCTAAAAAAGGATAAAGAAAGAATACTTGTTAAAGTTTTCCAAGTGGTACAGGGTCGCTTAATTTAGCTAAAGAAGTTTTAGAACTGGCAAGTGACTTATACTGGTTTATACTGGCATAACTTCATACGCACATACAAATTGGCTACAAATGATATAAACAGATGTGCAAAGATATCTCTCACTGTGTCTTGGTCTTTCTGTTAAACTGCACGATCCTGTGAACCTAGCTCTGAGTCAGCAAGACAGAGCAGTTCTACTGCAAAAGAACTTTCCTATGTAAGAATTTAAAAAGTTTCTTGCCTCTATTTAGTTCACTATGGAAGTCTTTTAAAGAGAAGTACTGGGCTCATGCTGCCCAGGAATTAGGATTCCAAACATATATCTAATCAGCACAACTTAAAACTGTTCTCTACATTTCAGGCACATCTGCCAGAAACAATTTTAATTTAAAATTATTTTAAATGCAAGCTTTTTTAGCTTAGAAATGTCCAAACTGGTACAAACCCTCAGACAAATCTCTTTACCCCAAGATATGCATACGTAGATATATACACACACATTTATGTCAGGTAACATTAATAGGAATCTCAAGCAAAGAAAGGTTATAATCTATTAAAATACAATTTGTGGTTAATATTCTAGAACTATAGTCACTACTCATTTCCTTGCCTGACTACTCCCCTCTAGGAGTGAAAAGGCCTCTGCCTTGGGATTGATAATGAAATCTTTTCTAAACCGCCAAAGGCACTTCCCTGGAAATGTGACAGGCATTCAATAACTTCAGGAGATGGGGAAAGCAATCATCTTACCCAAGAGGTAAGTTTTGTTTGTACTCTTAATTGTTTCCTTAAGAAAGGCTTTTATTCTTGCCCTTGTATATACTCTCAAATAGAAAAGCCTTAAGAATTGTTAATATTTTAATTTGAACTTAAAAGATGGTTTTTAATATTCATTCAAAGTTTTGTTTGCTATGCTTAAAGATTTCCTAAAATTGAGCCAACACTTCTTCATCTAAGTCCAACCTGGCCATCATCTGTGATATAAACTGATGTAGCTTCTTTGCTAATATATTTTTTAAATTTTGTATTAATATTTATGGGAGATAATGTTGACAGTTTTATTTCTCTATTTTGACTTGCCCTGATTTAGATATCAAGAACATATTTGTAGAAGGAATTTGTTATGATCTCATCTTTTCCAATTTTTGAAATTAATTATTCTTTGAATGTTTGAGCAGAGTTCATTTATAAATCTATCTGACCCTGGGATTTTGTTTTTCTCCATTTGTAAATTAATTGAATGGCTTCTTTAAATTCTTTTCATAAGATTGGGTTGTTTAAATTCTCTATTTCTTCTATTGATTTGGATATTTTATGTTTTTAAACATTCATTGAAGTTGTTGCTTTTATTGGCATAGAGTTTCAAATAATTTTCTTCATTCATTTGTTGTGAATTGTGTTGGATCATGAAAGACAATTGATGTATTTTTGTTTAGCATTTACACTTCAGAAATTGGTTTATGCTACAAATGAAGGCTTCATTTATTGTTTTGTTAATCATCTAGACTTAACAGATGGAAAAAAATTTTAATTCAGATCAAATTTAAAAGCATGTTATGCATACTTTTTTTTTTTAGATACCCAGTTGTTAAACTTCTATCAGCACACCTCTGCTTATCCAATCAAACCCTGGCTTCTTCTATACATCAGTGAGTACATAGAAACTAAAGCATATTCCTACTTAGGAAATCCTGACCCTCAGTTTGTGCTGCATTCTTTCCTCAGGCAAGGATAAATGTGCAGGACAAAGACGTGAGAGGAAGAGGGAGAAGAGAGGAGAGATAACATAGCTGTGCCCAGGCTTAGAGGTGATATTATGATTTTAAGAGGTTCAGAGGTTTTGGGTCCCATTAAGTCAGAGCTTACTGGAGCAAGGTGAGGAATCCCTGAATGAAGTCCAAGAATGACTCCAGTATTCTTGGAGGAACCAACCACCAGCAAGAGACTTGGCCCCAAAATGGCCCATTTTCCCAGAAGACATTGCTCTCACTGAGACCTGGATCATTCCTGATGACACAGCCTCTATGATCACCCTTTTCAGCAATGGTCACACTTTCACTCAGTCTCTCCATTTCCTCTTCTACATTCTCTACCTTCTTTACTCAGTACCTTTCTATCTTTGAG
Source organism: Vombatus ursinus (assembly GCF_900497805.2). Classification (NCBI taxonomy): domain Eukaryota; kingdom Metazoa; phylum Chordata; class Mammalia; order Diprotodontia; family Vombatidae; genus Vombatus; species Vombatus ursinus. The sequence goes on along the minus strand of NW_020954587.1, from coordinate 18,766,909 downwards.
GTTCACTCATTCCATATCTACTAACTAATTAAACTCTGGGAGTTGTTGTCTACCTTCCTTTCCCTCATTTAATTCAATACTTTTATCATGTTTTTTTTTCATTGCTACTGTCTTCGATATCCATTTTTATACTCCTTCAAGCACCCTTTAGCTCCCAGTTCTTCAACTCAATCATTTCCCATGACACACAGAGATGATAACATTTTGATCTTGCCATCACTCATGATTGCTCCACTTTCATCTTTATGAATTCAATTTCCCTTATCTAATCAGTTTCTGTGGTCACACCACCTTTCTCTCTCTGACTTGCATCCTCAAAGCCTGTTATTTATCTATAACATGACTTCTTATCTCAATCCCTTGGTTCTTTCCCAGGCCATCACCCTTGCATAGGCTATGCTCTCTTCCCTTCTTCCCTTCTTTTCTCTGCCTTGACACTTTAATGAACCAGTTCACCTTGATCCTTCCTGAATCCCTTGCACTCTTATTCTTTCACCAGTCTTGCCCTTCTTTGACTGAGCCCTGGATTAATCCCACCATCCAATATCTTTGCTACTACTCATGTACAAAGCTAAATAAAATCATAAAACTGTGCTGACAAATTTAAATTAATGTATATCAACTGTGGCTTTAAGGCAAGTCTTCATTCAGATGACAAAGTGATCTTCCTAAAGCAGCAGGTCTGACCATGTCATCGCACTATTCAGTAAATTTTAGTAACTCCCTATCACCTCAGGATTAAATATGAAATCCTCTGATATTCAAAGCCCTCCATAAACTACCTACACTTCCAGTCTTACATATTGACTCTTCCCCTCCCTTCTACCATATGCTCTGTAATCCTAACCATTTCTTGGATAAGACATTCCCATCTCTCAATTTGGGGCATTATCCATGGCTGTCCCCCATGTTCTCCCTTCTTATCTCTGCCTCTTGGATTCCCTGGCTTTCTTTAAACCCCAGCTACAATTTTACCTGTTACCGGAATCACTTCTTGATCCTGCTTAATTCTGGTCCCTCCCCTATTTAAGTTGTTAATACATATTGTTTACATGTTCTTTTCCCCATTAGATCACGAGCTCTTTGTATCCCTATCACTTAGCAAAGTGCCTGGCACATAGTAGACACTCAATGTTTATTGACTGGGTGTTGTTTGAACCGTAGAATGGAGATGAAATGCAAAAAGTCCAATTAGCAATTCAGTAAACTGCATTTCTAGTATACATCAATTTGTCTACTTATTATGACTTAACAAAACTTATTTCCCATGTCCTCAAATATATGTGAAGGCAACTATAAGGTGTGCGTTGCCTATATAGTTTAATCACATACCCACTTGGGTTATCAAAATGTGCCACACTGGGAGACATGACTATATATGTTGTCTACCTCTTGTCCAAACTCTCTCTCTCTCTCTCTCTCTCTCTCTCCCCCCCATATTACCATTTTGCATCACTGCAACCCAAAGTACAAAATAATTACATTTTATACTTTTTACTACCTGTTTTTTGTTTTTTACTTCCCTACCTCCCATAAATTGCTACCTACTTTCATTATTTTTCATCCTTCCTTTTCTTTCAAATGTATAGAAACTGAACTCAGTCAAAATGGCAAAATAGGAAGAAGAAGCAAAGCCAAATACATATTTGGACAAAGGTCTTAGAAGATTTCCAGACCACATAGTATAGGAAAATCCAAGGAGAAATCATAGTGATACATCTTTCCAGTCCGAGATCACTCTTTTCAGCTCTCTAGGCATGTTATTATGGGTACCAAATGGAAATGGAAATGTTTAGTTACTTAATCTATATCATGTAGTTAAAATCATACAATATTGGGCCTCCAAGGTTAGAGTGAAAGATATTTCCTCTATTGATGAAGAGGAAGGAAGCTGGAGTACTTTGTTGTACCAGATTCCCTTACAACAACTCTGTGTTACCTGTGAGGAGGGCAGGCAGCTTACAGCAGACTATATACATATATACATATATATATATATATATATGTATGCACATATATGTATGCATATGTATGTATGTATATATGTATGTATATATGTATGCATGTGTATGTATGCATATGTGTGTATGTATATATGTACATATACACACACACATATATATATGAAAGACCCCAAATAGCAGAATAAGAAATTAGAAATTTAAACAATTCCATCTTTTAAAAAAATTAATAAAATGAGTCAAAATACAGAAACAAAACTATACCAATATCACCAATGAACTTTGATGTCAACACTTTAAATAAAATGTTAGGAAAGAATTTTAAGCAACATATCTTAACAGTCATTACACCAGGCACATAAGGCTTGCTCAATTTTATGAAAATGGTAAACATAATTTACCATATAATAATAAAAATATAATTATATGCCAAGGTATATAATTATACATAATTATATTCATATAATTATAATAATAAATTCAGAAAAAAGCTTTTGACAAAATAAAACACCCATTTCCATGAAAAAGAATAGAAAAACTAGGATTTCCTTAACATGGTATATAGTAACCTTAGCAAGGTATATAATGGCACACACACACACACACATATTATATAATAGGGACAAACTAATAGCCCTTTTGCTAGAATAGCAGTAAAGCAAGGATGTTGATTGTCACCACTACCATTTGACCTACTGTAAGAAATGCTAGCCATACTAATAAGATAGAAAAAATAATTTCAGATAATAATCATATATAAAGGATCAACAAAATTATTGCTTTTTGCTGATATGATGGTGCACTTAAGTCTAGAGAGTAAATTTAATTGACAGAATTAATAACTTCAGCAATGTTGCAACAAATAAAATAATCATTTCTGTATATTGCCATCAGTAATCTGCAGAAAGAGAAACTCCATTTAAAATAGAGGGCAAGTAGAGAGACTATGTAACAAGATACACAAGTATTATATTAATAAAACAATAAAATACTCCCCATAGAAATATAGACCTAAATAATCTGGGAAATATTAACACCCCAAGGATAGGCAAAACCAATATTAAAAGAATGGGTGTAACCACATCTCAAACTAGACTATAAAGCAATAATCATCAAAATTATCTAGTACTGGTACACAACATGCAGAAACAAACTTAACAGTAGCCTAGTGTTGGATAAATACAAAGAACCAAGTTACTGGAGCTAAGAAGTTATATAACAAACTGGAAGGCAGTCTAGCAGAAACTAGTCACAGACCAACATCTCACATCATATACAAAGATGCGCTCCAAATGCATACATGACTTAGACATCAATGGTGACATGATGAGTTAGGGAAGCAAAGAAGAAAGTACCTTTTAAAAATCTATGGATAGGAGCAGAGTTCATGATCAAACAAGTGATAGAGAGGATCACAGAAGATAAAATACATAATTTTGATTACTTAAAATTGAAAAGTTTTTGCATAAACGAAAGCGATTTAGCTAAATTATAAAGGAACTGGTAAAAAGAAAACAATCTATGCAGCAAGTTTTGCTGATGGGGATCTCATTTCCAAAATGTAAGGAACTGGTTATAATCTATAAAAATTATTTCCTTAATTGTCAGAGGATACAGCCCATTTTCAGAGGAGGAAGTCCAAGTTATTCCTAGCCGTATGAAAAATACTCAAAAGACCCTAAATTACTGAAATGCAAATAAAAGTAATCTTAATTACTACTTTATGCACATTGGCAAAGTTGACAAAAAAGGGAAAATGACACATGTTAGAGGGTTGTGGGAAAAATAATCTTATTAATGCCCTGTTGGTGAAACTATGAATTGGACCAACCATTCTAGAAAGTAATTTGGAGTTATGCCATTGAAGTACTAAACTGCCATGGTAACCTAGTAAATACCAATATTAGGCAATTTGGAGCTGTGCCATCAAAGTACTAAACTGTCATGGCAACCTAGTAAATACCAATATTTTGATCCCAAAGATATCAAAGAGGGGAAAGAGCCATATGTAATCACACACACATATACATACATACATACATACATGACAGCTCTTGTAAAAGAACTAGATCAGGGGTGGGAACCTGCAGCCTCGAGGCCACATGTGGTCTTTTAGGTCCTTGGGTCAGCTTTTTGACTGAGTTCAAGTTTTACAGAACAAAAAGATTTGTTCTTAGGACAATCTTAGGATTTGTTCTGTAAAACTTGGACTCAATCAAAGCGCCATTCTTGAGGACCTGGAAGGCCACATGTGGCCTTGAGGCTGCAGGTTCCCCAATCCTGAACTAGATAATAAAGGGGTGCTCAGCAATTGGGGAATGGTTGAATAAATTGTGGCTCATAAATATAATTGTATACTATTGTGATGAAAGAAATGATGACAGGGATGGTTTCACAGAAACCTGAGAAACTAATTCAGAGTGAAGTGAGTAGTAGTACAACAACCAATACAATAAAAACAAATAACTCTGAAAGACTTAGAAACTCTACTAAACTCAATGACCACCCACGATTCTAGAGACCAAGGATGAGGCATGGTACTCAACTCCTGATAGAGGTGATTGATTCAGGGTACAGAATGAGAATCATATGTTTTAGCCACAGCCAATGTGGGGTTTATTCTGCTTGACACGGCTGTTTCACAGGCTTTTTCTTTTTTCTTTTCAACGTTGATGTTAGATGAGAAAGTATGAAAATAAATTTTTAAGTGAAAAAAATTAATTTTAAAAAAGTGTTGAGGCAATCAACAAGGCTCATTGAAGGGAGCTAATAGCTCAGGCACTTGACATCACTTGCTGGTCAGCTGAGTACAGGATGAGCTTCAGGTCTTCTTGGGTACTTTTTGAACAAGGATGAACGACTAAGGTAAGGGAGCTTTGCCCAAATTAATCAGAGTTGTCTTCAATGCATATCATTGTTGAATAACATTATCTTTCTTTTGACTAAGTAAATTTTGTTAAGTGTTGAATGACCAATGGATATTTATTTCTGTATTGAACCCAAACACTACCAGGGGACCAGCCTTAATCAGGTCTAACTGGGAACAGAGGTTCTCTTATTATAGGATCACATCATGTAGTTATAATGGAATTTTGAGATCCTTCTAGTAAATCCAATAATTGTCCATGTCCAAAGGGCTTTTTAGACAGATCCATATTGATCTTACAGTTAGTTCCACATTTCAGTGCAGTGGTTTCCAATTTTATCTTTATTGACAAATTAGTAAGGTGGTGTTACTGGGTAGTATAAGGTTTGTGTATAGAGGTCAAAAGAAATATACCTACAGAAAGTCAGAGGGAACAAAGCATAGGAGAGGTGCCAGAAGTTATCAGCATTTCCTATTCCTTCCAACTGTACCTCCCTCTTTAATGGAAATACTTTTGAGATAGAGGTAGCTGTACAATGGGATGCCAGTAAACTTTTCCATACCACCTCCCTAGTCTGAACATTTACCCCATGGTTCAGAGCATTTCATGCTGTCATTTTGAATTAATATGTGCTGCAAAGGAGAATTTTTCTGGCTGCTTCTGCATTCACCCCATTCCTAGAAACTAACTAGCACGTTAGAACAGAATTTCAAATGTTAATAAAAAATGGGAGAGGGGAAAATGTGTTCAGTGGCTTTGACCCTACAATTATCCAAGCATAGATTAGAATCCACTAGTTGATTGTAATCAACACATTTAGGAACTCCATTCTTATGCAGGTAGTGTTAGTGTAAGGCTGCAGGGCATTTATGTATAATGACATAACTGCTTGTAGCCATTCCTGTCTAACCCAATTTAAGGTGAATCTACTCTGATGTAAAAAGGCATTTTTCTTCTCATCACACTTCAAAATATTTCATTTCTTGATTCAGACCAAGAACAGAAGTGAAAGTATTACAATGCATTTTTAAGAATTATTCTTGGGAAATGAATTTTTCAAAAAAAATATCTAGTTATATGTAAACTTTTCTGCCCAGTATTTTTGAAATATTTTCAGTTAGGATAAAAACTTAAATTATACATTTAATCAGACTGATTAATTTGTCTGATTTTCACAAAATCAGACTGATTAATTTGAACATTCCAGGGAATTTAGCTTAAACTGAATAATGTATCTATATTTGTGGATTTTCTATCTATGAGTACAATAATGTTCATTATTTGTAAGCATCGAAAATAGAGTACTGTTATTTCTTGTAGGTGCCTTACTGTACTACAGAAAACCACATTATGCAACAGTTCGTAGGACTATAGAAGGGAGCTGAAAGTATCAAGGTCCTCATTATATAGCTGAAGAAGTTGAGGATAGAGAGGTTAAGTAAATTGCCCAAGGTCACACAGTAAATGTCAAAGACATGATTTGAACCCAGGTCTTCCTGACCCTAAGTTTAGCACTCAACTTACCACACCATGCTGCCAGGTTCTTAGTCATTGTTTGCAACATTGAGTGACTTTAAAGATACTTTAGAGATAGAGTTAATCATTCTTCTGGTTCACTTCCTTTATTTAGCTCCAGAAGTTCCAAGAAAATAGTCTTTCTGAGCCAAATGGTTTGTTTTGGACAGACTACATAGGCTGATCCCTTCTGCTTTTTTCCCCTCTTAGAATTATAGGTCTAGATCTGAAAATAATCTCAGCTTCCATTTAATGTGATATCTTTACTTTATAGATGAAAAATCTGAGGTCCAGGGATCTTAAATGCCTTGCCCTGAGGTTGAAAAAGCAGTATACTTTCACTATGTGAAGTAATTGTTAGGCCATTATAATAGAATGAATTCTTCTCCTATATGGTTTGGACTATAGGTAACTGCTGAGGTTTATTTCAGCTCTCAAATTCTGAGATTCTATGATTAAAATCTTGTTAATCTGTTTACTTTTCAATCTACCTATACAAATATAAATAGACTGATCTCTTATGAGACTAGTCATGAAAGAGTTTTCTTTTAATATACTTAGCATGTGAAAAAGATCACAATTGTGTAACATATTTTTCCATGTGAGATTTCTGATTTTCATTTCTACCACTGATATATCTTAGGCTTTATTTCTCTACTTTTTTCACACAGCATTTTACCATATAGAAACCAGAATATTTTTTATTGTGTTTATTTTACCTTTCTGAAAAGCCTTTATTAAAACAAACCAGAATTTAAATACTTTCACTTAGAGGAAAATGCACATGGATATCTGCTAATAGTCCAAAAAGTAAAATAAAAATAAGATTGAAGATGGTTAATTCACTGGAGTTTCATAACATATGAATTGTATTTCAATCAGTGGTGAACCTACTTTAATCTAGTCAGATGTTTCAATATAGGTAGAATGTTTTCTGACATTTCAAGTTTAGTTATTAGTAGTAAAGTAAAAATAGAATTTAATTACATAAGTTTGGAGGTTAGATGGCATATACAAATAGAAATTGTATATTGAACTACTTACTTAATTCAAAATATCCAAACATTCTGAGGTTTGCTGATTAAATTCCTAAGCAGGAACTTGCTTAAACCTTTTAGCTCTCAGTGCTTGAAGGACAGAAAAGCAAAAACAAAAACAGATGGTATTGCTACCATTCCAATTGAAGAAATGTGTAACCTTCATATCTCTCTGACCAAGAAAAATACACACTGAAGATGAAGTTCTGCCATAATCAAGTTAGAAATAATTTGGCTTGACAAGACTGATGGTCTAAAATTTAAAAGTAAGTTTTACTTTACCCAGGAAGAGGAGTTTCTCCTGAGACAAATTATCAAGGACATTGAAGGTTTGAACAGTTTCTCCACAGTTGGTGCATTATTCAATTTGAAGGAGTTTGAGAGAGTCAAGACAAAAGATGTGGCTGATGTTTGGACAGTACTTCCCAGAAGTCCAATGGAATAATCACAACTGAAAGGAGAGGTAAATCTAAGTTCTTACAGATGGTGAAATGACTGTTTCCCCTTCCCCATTCCTTAACCTCTGAAGAGCAAATGTTAAATCCAAAATTTTCCTGTTCTTTGAAGTTTTTTTTCTCTTACATATCTGTTTCATTAGTACTAATGTCAACTTAGATCAGTCATAATGGCTTCTAGTTGGCTGGCTTTGTTATTTGTGAATTTTTAAAAGAGGGCTAGCATTTAGACAAGGTATACATATGAAAGAGAAAGGGAGAACATGGACCTGCTTTATCTGAACTGTGCATTTGCATGTGTGTGTGTGTGATTTGGAATAATTTTTTCACTACTCTGCTCTATATTTGTTCAGAGGAACCCCTCCATGGGGCAAAGCCAAGGTCAGTGACCAGGGAAAAGTCCTTAACTTGTGCAAGAAAGGGAGTGACAAGACTGATGTCCACATTCCAAATATGGGGGCTAGAAGAGAGGAAGTGAGATCCAGCTCTTTCTCAGAAGTTCAGCAGGTGAATTTTTCCTCCTTAAAGACACATTGTTACATAAGAAAGGAGGATGACTTGTGCCCATGTTTGAAATGAGAAAATAGAAAGGAAATAGAATAGTCTCAGAAACTTCTGAATAAAATGGCATCCTATTCTTTCTTTCCTGTGTTCAAATATTCCTAACAATATTGCACATAAAAGCAGTTTTTCATATATAGATTTAATAATATGGGGAAAAGAATTATCATTTTCTGACAATTCTACCTAAATCAATTTATTTATTCAATGCCATACCAATCAAACTACCAAAAACTTATTTTATAGAGCTAGAAAAAATAATAACAAAATTCATCTGGAAGAATCCAGAACATCAAGGGAATTAATGAAAAGAAATGCAAGGGAAGGTGGCTTAGCCATACCAGATCTAAAACTGTATTATAAAACAGCAATCATCAAAACTACTTGGTACTGGCTAAGAAATAGATTGGTGGATCGGTGAAATAGGTTAGGTATACAAGACACAGTAGTCAATGACTATAGTAATCTATTGGGTTTCAAAGACTCCAGCTTCTGGGATAAGAACTCACTATTTGACAAAAACTGCTGGAGAAACCAGAAAATAATATGGCAGAAAGTAGGCATAGACCAACACCTTACACCATATACCAAGATTAAGTCAAAATGGGTACACAATTTAGATATAAAGGGTGATACTATAAGCAAATTAGGAGAGCAAGGAATAGTTTACCTGTCAGATCTATGGAGAATGGAAGAATTTATGACCAAACAAGAGATAGAGAACATTATGAAATGCAAAATGGATAATTTTGATTACATTAAATTAAAAAGTTTTTGCACAAACAAAGGCAATGCAGCCAAGATTAGAAGGGAAGAATTAGAAAGCTAGGAAACAATTTTTACAAGCAGTGACTCTAATAAAGACCTCATTTCTAAAATATATAGAAAACTGAGTCAAATTTATTAAGAATACAAGTCATTCCCCAATTGATAAATGGTCAAAGGATATGAACAGGCAGTTTTCAGATGAAGAAATTAAAGCTATCTATAGTCATATAAAATACTCTAAATCACTATTGATGAGAGAAACACAAATTAAAACAACTCTGAGGTACCACATCACACCTATCAGATTGGCTAATATGACAAAACAGGAAAATGATGAATCTTGGAGAAGATGTAGGAAAATTGGAACACTAATGCATTGTTGGTGGAATTGTGAACTGATCCAGAATGGCTGGGGAGCAATTTGGAACTATGCCCAAAGAGCTATAACACTGTGTATGCACTTTGATCCAGCAACACCACTTCTAGGACTGTGTCCCAGAGATCATAAAAATGGGAAAAGGACCCACATGTACAAACATATTTATAGCAGCTCTTTTTGTGGTGGTAAAGAATTGCAAATTGAGGAGATGCCCATCAACTGGGGAATGGCAGAACAAGATGTAGTATGTGAATGTAATGGAATACTATTGTTCCATAAAAAATGATGAGCAAACAGACTTCAGAAAAACCTGGAAAGACTTACATGAACTGATGCTGAATGAAGAGAGCAGAACCAGGAGAACATTGTACTCAGTAACAGTAATACTGTGTGATGACTAACTTTGATAGACTTAACTCTTCTCAGCAATGCAATGAGCTAAGACAATTCCAAAAGACTTATGATGGAAAATGCTATCTACATCCGGAGAAAGAACTATGGAGTCTGAATGCAGATCGGAGAATGCTATTTTCTCTTTTTGTTACTGTTTCTTCTTTTTTGTGGTTTTCCCCTTTGGTTCTGATTCTTCTTTACAACATGACTAATATGGAAATATGTTTAATATGATTGTACATGTATAGCCCATATCATATTGCATGCCATTTTGGCAAAGGGGGAGGGGGAGAAAATTTAGAACTCAAAATCTTATAGAAGCAAATGTTGAAAACTAAAAATAAATTAATTTAAAAAAAAGAATTATTTTCTCCAATGTTATGAAACTATCACTGCCGACTTTTATTTAAATGTCTACAAATGTTAATTTCAAATGTAATTTCAGACATCTGCATACGTTAAATCCAAATACATTTGGAAGCCAGAGGCATCCAAAATATTCATCTCCTCTGCAACAAAGAGAGGTATCAGCCTTTGAAACAATACGAGGATGTTGTTAACAACAACAGCAACAACAAAATCTATAGAAAAGTTCTTATATCTTTGAATATGGCACTTTGAGTTTTTTAAACCACCAGAAAGCTTGAAAATCTGTGTATGCCTTGAGCCAGCCTACTGTGACACCATACCTGGAAAAAGAGTCTCAAGAAAGGTATGTAAGTATATACATACTTAGACGGTCAGGAATTTATAGTTCAGAGATTGTTTCAATCATGTCTGATTCTTTGGGACCTCATTTGGGGTTTTCTTATCAAGGATACTAGAGTGGTTAGCCATTTTCTTCTCCATCTCATTTTACAGATGAAAAAACTGAAGCATACAAGGTTAAGTAATTTATTCAGGGTCACACAGCTAGTAAGTATCTGAGGCCAGATTTGATTTTAAGGAATATGAGTCTTTCTGACTATAGGCCTGGTGCTGTATCCACTGTGCCACCTATGTGCCCTACAGTCAGGAAGACCAGAATTGGAATTTGACCTTAGGTACTTACTGTCTGTGTGACCCTGAACAAGTCACTTAATTTCTGTTTGCTTCAGTTTCCTCAGCTGTAAAATAACAATAGCACCTATCTCAAAGGTTAGTTTGTGAGGACTAAATAAAATAATATTCATAAATTGTGCTTAGTACAGTGCCTGGCACATAGTAGGCACTATATATATTCTTATTCCCTCTTTTTTTCCCCCTATATAAACAAGAGGGTAAAAAAAAAGAAATTACAAATGATAGCACATATTTTGTCCTATTGTTGCAGTATCTCCTTTTTAATATTGACTTTAAGAAAATATTTCTAATCATTTCTTAAAATATTTCTAATCATACATACATACATACCTACATATATATATATATATATAGAGAGAGAGAGAGAGAGAGAGAGGGGGACAGAGAGACAGAGAGACAGAGAGACAGAGAGAGAGTAATTTTGTTTTTCACAAATTCAGACATGAACATTCCCCCCCACAAGAACAGCAAAAATAAGTTTGGAAATTTCTGGCACTTCCCTTGGCTCCCAATGTTTTCTAATCCTTCAATATCCCTCCATGATACATGATTCCCATCTCCTACTAAATTCCTTTTAAGGAACAGGCCTGGAGCAGCTATGCTAACAACTTTGTTATGATGCCCAGGTGGGTAACCCTTTTCTTTTCTATCCTTTCTAGTTCTATTTCATATTTTGTCTTTCTCCATTAGAATGTCAGCAGCTCCTTGAAGGCAACGATTGTTTTTTGTTTGTTTGCTTGCTTGCTTATATTTCTATTCCCAGTACTTAGTCCAGTGTCTGTCAATAAATGCTTGCTATTCATGTGCCTCCATGGGAAACCACAAATCTCTATTACATGCAGCTAGTTTTTTTAAATATAAAATGAAATCAATCAGTTAGTTTCAAAACTATTCTACCAGTTTATGTCCTTTTTGAACTTCCTTTAGTTCTATTGTACATTTAAAAAAAGTATGTCAATGACAGTTTTGAGGGGGGAGCATTACTATCCCCTCCCCCAATGTACCCCTCCCCCAATTGTACCTCCCCCAATGCCCTCCCCCGTATGAAAAAAACACAATTGAGCAAAACGAAGCCACAAATTGGCAGTATCCAAAAATGTATGTCTCATCCTTCACCTCTCTCGTTAGGAGGTGTGCAACATGTTTCATAATTAGCCCTCTGAAATTGTAGTTCCAATAATTTCTTTCTATAAGTTAGACTTTATTCTACATAAGACTTTGGAATTTTGGACATTTTAATAGATATCTATATTTATTTCCTTTTTTTCCCCTGAGAAACATTTCCCTTAGATCTATTCTAATTCTTTTCAGGTTTTGTTACAAGTGGAAGAAATAACATATAGGAAAAGTTGATGTCGTGGATCACAGTGCTTGGTGGTAACTTTAGTTTTCATCTGATTTTTTATTCATGATGATGGTTATTATGTTTAGTTCACTCAGAGTGTTAAGTTAGAATTTCAGTTAGATTCCAGTTTTCCCCATTTTGAGAAGTCAGGGCCAAGAATTGATTCCTAAAAGGGGGAAAGCACATAAAGATGAAGCTTGAAATAAAAGCTGTTATGTAAAAAGCAATTCACTTTATTTTGGCTATGGGGTCTTAAAATCAGACTTTGATCTGACAGGCTAAAGTTTCTTCAAAGATTAACTGGCCTTCTTTAAAAGTACATCAGTTTCCTCTTAGGTAGATATTTGCATAGCAGTGAACTGGGTGTTTATTGCTGCAAATCATTTGCTGGTCTGTAGATTTCCTTAAGAAATTCTGCTGACATCATTGACTTTTCTCAGATTCCTTTCCTTCGGGCTCCCTCTCCTCTCACTTTCTCCTTTCTCTAGTTCATTCAGGTAATTGATATTCAAAATCAAACCAACTTTTTTTTTCAGTAACAGTGAACAAAAACCATTTTCATTTTTTCTATTTTCCTGAAGGACCCCGAGTTGGCTGTTAATTCCTTGTTCTGTTATGACAACATCTAAAAAGAAGTCTGCATATATTGATCTTTGCAGGTAAGAGGTACATACTTATTAAAACAGTGGAGCATGTAATGATTTGGGAGCTATGTAAAAACCACCACAGCAACACCTTTCTTTCTAAAGTTCAAGCCTTAAATTATGAGTTTTTAAAAAGCAGTTTCAGGAATTCAAGAGTGTAATTCAGTAATTCAATCTTGTCAGAAAGAATTTAAGAAATACTTTTTACTTGTAGAAAAATGGTTAATATTTAAGGATGGCATAGGGAGATTTTTTTTATTTATTAAAAAACAATATCCAGATATCATGTTTGCTGTGTGTTAGAGAGCTTTAGCTCTTAGGAGAAACATTCTTATTTCTTCTCTTTGTATAGGTTTCTTTTATTTCAGAATTTTTGAGAGTTATGTTTTTTTCTGGATTTTATGTTATGTTTTAAAGCTTTTTCCCCCAATAACTTTCTGTCAGTTACTTTTCTTTTATTGGTGGAAGAAAGAAGTTTAAGTTACTGTTAAGGAAAACTTGATCAGGGCATTTTAAAATTGGTTGCTTAGCCATGTAAGAAGAGATTATGTAAGTTTTCTGTGCTAGGTATAAGGAATGTAAACAATTCTGACTTGGAGGACATTTTGAACTGTTCCTGATCCATAGAAGGTACCTTTATACGTTTAGGCTTAGTCTCTGAAAATAAATCTACACTGGCTGAAATTTCCCCATGATATTTAGTTATGTTTACTACTTCTGCTTTCCTTCATATTTTGCCTAAAGGCATTCTAATACATATGCAAACTTATTTCCTTTTTTTCTTCCCTAAGAAACATTTCCCTTAGATCTATTCTAATCCTTCTTTTTTACACCTTTTTTTCCAATTTTAACAGCTTATTTATCTTACAAAAAAATAAAAATTAGTATGCTCTTGATTTATTGTACACTTAAGATCAAAGTTATCTTCTGCTTTGTACTTCCTCTAAGTTCAGACCTCAAGATTCTCCTTTGCCCCATTTTTTTCATTTTAATTAAAAATGCTCTTTTTTTCTATTACTCAGAGAATCTTAGAAAAAAGTACAAAAATTGCTAAAACTAACCTTTTGATTTAAAACAATATATATGTATAGGTGTGTGTGTATGTATATGTGTGTGTATGTATATGTGTATGTATGTATAAAACAATCAGTAATCACATACTGAGAAAGGGGGAAGAGGAGTAAGGAAGAAGGTGAATTAATTTTCTTTCGTTGCTGGTAACTTTAAGAATTTTTTAAAAAACTGGCTCAGGTGTTGGACAAAATTGTGCTATTTATAATTGCCATCACACGTGAAAATTGAGTGCCCCCAAGATTTTAAACATAGTAGAATTCCACTAGTAAAAATAGACAAAATAGTTGTCACTCATAAATTTAAAAAGTCATTCTTAGACATGCAAGTTTAAACATGGTCTTGCCAATACCACAATAATAATAATAGGCTGAAATGCAGAAAAATCTAATAAAAAAGAAAAAACCAACCAGCTTTTTATTTTATTTTCAAGTTGTCATCCAGAATTTAATTTCCCTTTTTTTTTTCTTCTCGACTGTACTTAATGCTTATATTTTAGAGTTTTTCCCCACTGAGTTATGTGGCCACAGTCTTGGGTTGCTTATGTAAAATAAAACTTCTTCAAAGGCTTCATTCCATCCCTTTGTCTTTCCCACTGAACGAAACAAAAATGTGTGGTCATTTTATTGAAAAAAAATTCCCTACTTCCCTCTTCTGACATTTCTAACTGGTATGGATGGTTCTCTTTAAGAACAGGTAGGCATTGACAGGCATTATACCTTTAATCCCAGCTATTGTGGAGAATGGTACTGGCAGATCTCTTGAGTTCCAGAATTTTGAACTTCAGTGGGTTATGCCTATCAGATTTCCACACTTAATTTTGTCAATAATATGGGGTGGGTGCTCTCCCTCTTCTCCCACTGAGTTGGAGACTAACAGGTTGCCTAAAGACAAATGAACCAGCTCAGGTCTGAAATAGTGCAGGTCAAAAGTTCCCAAGGGAATCGACAGTGAAATAGAGCCATGAGTAACAGCCTGAGCTTTTCTAGCCTGAGTGAGACAGGGACATCTAGTATTTAAAACTAATGTCAGATAGGGCTTATAGAGGAAACGTGAGCTAAGCATTTAAGAGTGCAACTTAGATGTCTTTTGAACATTGGAAGGTTTCATGTTAATTGTCTCTTCCAAGATTTTGTTTTCTTTTTAATTCTTTCCTGCTCATTAACAAGAAAATTTGTACAAGGCTAACCAACACAGTATAGTACAGAGCACCAAATAGTTAGTTAGGTTTTCCAAATTAAGTAAAAGAAATGTCAAGCATTTGAAAGTTGCTTTCCTTCTGTTCTATCCCATTAGTTTATTGGAATTAAAGAGCAATGCTTTGAATTTCTTTGATAAGTGTTTGGAGTAGGTCTTAGGTTGGTCTCCTGTTAGTTGAGGTTCTATCTTGGAACAAAGTGAGAATCCAACAGCTAACATAACAAGGTTAGTCAGCTAGCTATAGCTTAGAAAGGCTAATCAGCAAAAATACTACAAACCTTAGCTTGGGTAGAATCAATACTGGGCATATATCCCTTTGACAAAGTGCTAGACTTGGAGTCAGGAAAACCTGAGTTCAAATCTGACCTCAGACACTTACTATGATCCTGAGCAAGTTACTAAATCTTTTTCAGCCTCAGTTTCCTCACCCGTAAAATGGAGTTAATAATGGCAGCTACCTCCCAAAGTTTTTGTAAAGATAAAATGAGATATTTGTAAAGAGCTTTGAGTACATTAAAGTACTATATAGATACTAGTTGTTATATGGAAATGCATCTACATCTGGAAGGATTATGTTGTTGAAACATTCACCATTTCTGAAGATCCTCAATTGGCCACACAAGTGGGCATTTTTGTGTCTGTAAGTTAGCAGGAAACTACCTCAGTTGAGCCAGAGGCTACTAGGAAGATACATCAAGGGCAGCACAAATTAAACTTTATGTCCTTAAGCCAATCATGTTCCAGGGAGAGTTTTTTTTCACTTTTCAGGAAGAAAAAAAACCTAGCCTAACTTGCATAGGGGAAAGGGCTAGGATATTTCTCACACTACCTTTCTATCCCTTACCAAAGATCTTAAGATCTTCCTTCTAGTGGAATTTTCACCACTTAGATAATTTTAGAACTGTTACTAGATAATCCTAATCTTGTTGATTTGAGGGTCCTGCAATAAGCATTACCAGGGAAAAAGAGACAAAGACCTAAAAAGATAGGCAACTTAAAAAACCTAATGCCCCCTGAAAGAATGGCAAAAAAAAAATGAAGAGGACAAAGACTAGAAATCTTCAGTTTTTCCTCAATACTTTGGAAGTACCATGTCCCAGATCTCAATGATCTAGTCCATGTTGTGTGTGACACCAAATCTTGACAGTTACAACCTACTATGATAAGTTTCCTGATGTATTATGGCAAAAATGAGCAGAAGCAACACCAGCAACATCAAGAACACCAAACAGATTATGGTTAACATCTATGGAAGTCATAGATTTATCTGTTGACATAAAGTAGGTTTAGTACCAAGAACATTAGAGGGAAACTACTGATGGTGACATCTGTCATTGCTATAGATTCTTCATATGTCAGTCACCTGAGGTAAAGTGGCCAAGAAGTCATAGACCTCTTACATACATACCAGTTTAGATTCTGGTAACTGAAGCTTTCTCAGTACTGCCTCCCGCTCAAATTCCTGGGCTCATCATCAAAACCTTTATCTCCTTGAGAGCCACATCCTAACATGGGATCATACCAAATTTTCCTCCATTACAGGGCTCTGTGGAGGGGGTGCCTCCTTCCACAGAAATTAAATAAAAGACCCTTCCTTACATTCATCCAAGGATTCAGAATCACCACTAAGTCAGCTGGAGGGTCACTAATGTTTACAAATTAATAATACATTCACCATAGTTCTATAGTATGATAGTTTTAACATCCCCCCCATTGCTATTATAAAGCATTTCATCTCACAACAATACAACCTTTTGATCCCCCATGCTCTTTTTGAAGAGTTGTCTAAATCAAACCAGAAGAAAGTAAGTCAGCCAATTTGTGTGTTCTTGAGCTATAGCTAAAGTTGTATATAGTCCAGGTTGTATATAGCCCACTGAGAGAACAAACACTTCAAGGCCCAGGTGATTGATAGGGGAGTAATAAAGAAAGGCCAGAGTATGTACATTGGAACTATGTCTAAATATAGGTCATTCTTGTTAGGCAAATCTTATTGGAGATAAGATTTAAAATATTGTTGGATTGGCAATTCCTTGCCCTTTGGTAGTTGTTATTGATTTGTTGGTTTTTTGATAATGAAGCCTCCCACAGCTCATGAGGTGGACATCTGGGCTGGGCAATTAGGTATAATGGCGCAAGGTATTGATTAGCAGGGACAAAACTCTTGCACTGAGATGTGGATGTACCATTTTATCATTTGGTGACAGGTTGAGGGCCACTTGGGTTAGGGGGGTGCTCCTACTGGTACAAGGAGCTCAGTTGTGCAGGAATATCTGCCTCATCCTTAGGGAGATTACATGGTCCCATACTCTGAACAATGTGTCATCACTCTTCCAATTCCAGATTCATAATGGACTCACTTCCATCTTCTGTTGTAATGACTCCACCCTAGTTGATTAGATCCTCAAAGAGCACAGGATGCCATTGATGGAAGTGTTGACATGGTACATAAATACCTGTATGCAGTGGGAGGCTTCAGTGAAATGCTTCCATTGATCCCCCTCTGTAGGCTTTGGTTGTCCATTCCTGTCTTCTCCACGACCCATACCACTTGGCTACCACTTCTATAAACAGTATAGATGAAGATTATCTCTGCTCCACCCCTCAGGGCTCTCTCATATACCAGCCACATGGCCTGCAGCTCAATTTACTGGGGATATTTGCTTATTCCCCTGATTCCCTAGATTAGTGGCTGCTGAAATTCGTGTGTATTCTTCTATAGTAGATGGAGCCTGCTGGCAAACCATGCAAAATGGTATTACTTGGGAGTGAGTTCCTTATAGATGAGACCCTTTTGACTAGTGGATGAGGCAAGGCTCTAGGGTCTGAACTGGAAGCCCTGGTTTCTAGCATAGCCACAACCTGTTTGTGAAAAGCACTAATACCTTGAAGAGTGAAATTTAAAATGTACCACTTTCATTCCATCCACACTGGCTGCCTGGGCTGAATTTCATAGTATGATTTTATTAGAAGACCAATAGGGCTTTCTTATCACCTCATGTTTAAGAAGCTATAACCAAAGGCTCTAGGAGAGGACATCATCTCTTCTTGCTCACCTAAAGAAAAATGGACCTATTACCTCCTCCCTTCATCTCCAGAGTACCCAATTTCTCTGACAGTAGTATTTGTCCTTTCTACTACTTTTCCAATCTCCACAGATTTCACCACTTGATCAGCCTATACCTATATAATTATGTGAGAGAGGGAGACCTATAGCTAAAGCCTAAAGCCACTGGGTGGTGCTCTGCTAACTAATTACCCCTGAGGCTGGCTGGTCTTAGGGTGTTTGTGTGTGTGTGTGTGTGTGTGTGTGTGTGTGTGTGTGTGTGTGTAGATAGATCTAATCTTTCAAACCTATTTCCTTTAAGAACTTCACTCCCTCCTTTGCAGGTCCCATTGGAGAGTTTTTTGCAATGGGAATCCATCTTAATAAAGCCAGTGACATATAACTCCATATCTTGGCCATCTTAAAAGGTACAAAGGGTAGGTTTTGTGTGGAATGCATAATTGATAAAAACTGGCCCTACAAAAGTGATTCAGAGAAACATTTGGGTTTGAGGCCATGCTTTTTGTCAAAGGCTTATCCACTCTGATGTATTAGTCCCCATCTCCATTGGCAGAGCATTTTTTTTGTATCTTGTTACCAGCTACATTAGCTGCCCTTCCTATTTCATTGTATAGTCCTCATAAACTGAGAATTTTGTCTCCAGGTGCCAAATGAGCAGGACCAGTTAGCTTTCAGTCATATTATGCTAACTGTCCAGGGCTGCTATTGCACCATAGGCAATAGTGACCAGGGAAACTGTGGTGGCACATTCCCATAATCTCAGCTACTGGAGAAATTGAAACTGGTAGGTCTCTTAAGCTCAGAAGTTCTAAGCTTTAGGGGGTTATGCAGATCATGAGAACTGAAGAAATTTTGACAATAATGTGGTCATGGTGGTGGTGCACCAGCTTGCTCAGGGAGGGGAGAACCAGCCCAGGTCATAAATGTCAGAAACAGCCCAGGTCAAAGTTTCTGAGCAGTACTGTTCAAGCCTATAGCCCCTGCCTAGACAAAATGGGGAAGCCTTGTTTTTAAAAAAAAAAATTCTTAAACTTTATTAATTTATTTTGATTTATCAACAATCACTTCCATAAGCTTTTGAGTTTTAAATTTTTCTCCTCCTCCCTCCTCATCTCCCTTCTCAAAATGGTGCACAATCTGATATACGCTATACATATACATTCCTATTAAACATATTTTCACATTAGTGGTGTTGTAAGTAAGAATTAGAACCAATAGGAAGAACTACCAGAATGAGTAAACAAAACACAACAGAAGAAAAAAAATAGCAAATAGTATGCTTCGATCTGCATTCAAACTCCACAGTTCTTTCTTTGAAAGTGGATAGTATTTTCCAACATGAGGCTTTTGGGGATGTCTTAGATCCTTGCATTGCTGAGAAGGGTTAAGTCTATTAATATTAGTCATTGCACAATGTGACTACTACTATGTACAATGTTCTCCTGGTTCTACTCACTTCACTCAGCATCAGTCCATACAAGCTTTTCCAGGTTTTTCAGGAGTCTGCCTGCTCGTCATTTCTTATAGCACAATAGTATCCCATTACATTCATATACTGCAACTTGTTCAGCCATTCCCCAATTGATGGGCATCTTCTCAATTTCCAATTCTTTGCCACCACAAAAAGAGCTGCTAGAAATATTTTTGTACATGTGGGTCTTTTTCCCATTTGTATGATCTCTTTGGGATATAGCCCTAGAAGTGATATTGCACATTTTTGTAGCCCTTTGGGCATAGTTCCAAATTGCTCCTCAAAATGGTTGGATCAGTTCACAACTGGACGCCTAGTTTTATTTTTTTTTAAATTAAATAAAAAAAAAACCAAGCAGGGTGTAGAGGACCTCATGTTTTCTTTACCCTGCAAAGCATCATCTTCCAGTATGAACTCATGTAATAGCTTCCCATCAATGGAATCTGCTCTTTGTTCCATTGAGAAGATTGTCTGCACATTACCAGAAGGATTTTTACCAAAGGATACCATTGCCATATCTAGTCATCCAATTATCTCATGCTCCATATTTGCATCAGTCTTATTCACTTCAACTATAATGTGAATTAAGATGGTACCCCATTCCAATTACAGTCTATCTCAAATATTTGAAACAGGCCTAAGGGAACAGGGAAGTATCTTATTAACTTAGGTTAAGTTTTGGAATGAAATGAAACATTTGTAGGTCATTCAACAATTAACAAAAGCAGGTTTACTTTGCTATCACATAGAAAGTATATTTAACAAGGATACTGCAGTGTTTAGCTTAGGTAGTCATAGCCCACCTCTCCTCCTAAAGGTATCTGTTCTTCTTATAGAAAGATGTCTGGTTAGGATTTGGTGACATGTCCCAAGATATCTGACAATCTGAAGGGCCCTAACTCCCCATGGACTAAGGAACTTTTTCTGTCCCTAGATGACCATAAAGCCAAGTCAATATGGCTACAGGTTATTAGAAAACTGTGTCAAGGGAGGCACAGCTGGAGCCTTAGCCCCCTGGGTCAATCATATCTCAGAGGCAGCTTTTTTGTTTTGGGGAAAGGGAGGCAGAACTAGTCTAAATTACATAGGGAAAGGAGTTAGAATGTTGCACCCATGACAGTAAGTTATTATGGGGCTGTTGGTATACCAGATTTAGACTACTGTTGATGCACCAATGTTTTGAATCGGACATGAATATGCAGAGAGTTTTAAGTAGGAGAAAATAGTCAATGATTGATTGTAGCATTTGTTTGAGGTGTATAATTCTAACAGATCATTTTTTTCTTCTGGACTGCTCATTAATTCAGTCACTGTACTTTCTCCTGTAAAGGCTCAAATATTTAATGAAACTGATAGCTCACATTCATATGGGTAAGAGGAAAGGAACAAAAATTTATATAGTATCTACAATGTTCTAGGCACTTTAAGGTTTGCAAAATTCTTTATATACTTATTATTTGATTCTCGTGCCAGCATTTTACAAATTAATATCTCAAAGATCTGTTGAATCAAGTTTCCTCCCTTTCTTCCCCTCCACAGATAGCAACCCCTCTATTACTTAAAAGATGGACTTCCAGAGTTACTGTGGCTAAAAAATTTACCCTGTGACCATCCAGGTGATAAGCTAGCAGTACATCCTAGAGCAATAATCGCTATTGCTGCTTCTACTACCACTACCAATTTGTGCTTCTTTAAGAGCTTTAAGTATTGAGCATTTTCTTCCCAACCCTATGAAGGAGAAAGGGCCATATTATTTGTATTAAGGTAATAATAACTCATACTAACATTTACAAAGCATTTTCCTCTCAACAACCCCACAAGGAAGGTAAAGAAAATAGTATTCCCTCTTTTTCATAGATGATTTACAATTGAACTTCAGAGAATTAAAACAATTTGCTGAGTGTGATAAAATCACAAGTGCCAGAGATGGGATTTGAACCCATGTCTTCTGGTGCCACAGTCTGTGAGTGTTCTTTCCAGTTTTCTCATTGAGAAAACAGAGGGAAAACTGAGAGGTAAAGCAGATGTTTCCCAGTTTGGGATTCTAATTTCTAGGAATATTGAATAATAGATTTAAGAGCTTGAAAGGACTTTAGACACCAATAGACTCAACTCCCTCATTTTACAGAGGAGAAAATGGAATCCTAGAGAAATTGAACATCTTGCCCAGGCTCACACAGCAAGGGAATTTCTGAGGCGGACTTCGAATTCCTCTCTCTATTACAGCTCTTTAGCAGTATTCCATACTTCACCAGAGCCTCAGGGAGAAAGTCATGTATACCTTGCTCTTGCTCTACCCCATCAAATGGACTTTTGCTGGCATGTAGCCAGTAGTTTAAACCAACAATCAGCCACCAAGCCTGACTTTGCTGAGGTTAATAAATTCCCATGGAACATTTATTCAAACCTCTTCCTCTATTTCTCGCTCTAAATTCTTGTGGTATGCAACTCTGGCTATCAAGATCCAGAAAAGGTATTTAAAGGAAATAAAATAGAATTTAGTGCTCATGGATTTATTAGTATAAAACTGGTTCTTAGGAAAGAAAGACGTAGACAATGGAAGCCATGAATTCTGAGGTGTAAGTGTAGATGAAGTGAATTCTTAGCAGAATTAGGTTTGGGGAAAAAAACCTGTGGCACTACAGTATGAGGTTTAGTATTTTAGTTCAGGAATCCACATGCACCAAAATACTAGGTTAGGTTTTTTTGTAGGAAGAAATTAAATAGAAGTAATGCAAAAGGTGGCATAAGGAAAAGTGATGCAAAAGAGAAGAACTGTGATTCTTTACCTTTTTATTCCCATTACATTATAGAGATTCAAATTCAGGCCATATAAAATGAAGTAGTCCAAATCATAGTATGCCAATTCACACAATGAAATAATTGATGCCATTTTTCCTATAACGTCTGCTACAGGCTTAGGAAAATGGAAAAGTAAGGGTAATTTTTCATTTTTCCCTAAATGCTAGTTTTTTTTTATGAATTTAGCCTCAAGGTATTTGTTATACAAGTAGAGGGACCATGAATGGGGTGGTCTATAGAATTTTCTTACAGCCCAATGCAGAAGATTAGTTTTAAAATTCATTCAATCATTTTTCAGATACAATTGAAAGAGGTCTACTGTAACACACCTGGGAATTATCATTTTTTAAAAAAGGGTCACATACTATTAGAGCTTTATTTCTTTTATGTGTGCAGAATATTTTAATACTCTATATTGGGAAATCAACTGAGTAGAAATTAACTCCTTTTTAATAGATAACTTCCAAAACTGAAGACTGAAATGGGAATACTGTCATAAAAATATGAACTAGAAGGTCATACTATATACTCAGACAACTTCTCATAAATATTCTTGTTTTTGAAGAAATGTCTACTTTAGATGGATTCTTTATCTCTAGCTATTGAACTCAACTTTGTTTTCAAAAACCTCAGCTTCCATTATCACTTTTAATTTCTCTTTCTTAATATTTCATGACTACTAGTGAAATTTATTTCTATCAGGCCAAATAATTTTTTTTCCTAGCTTCATTCTTTCAATATTTGTAGATTGAGGTCTTGCTCTACCTAAGTCATACCTGCTAAGATATATAATTTCAGTTTCTTCAACATTTCCTTCTGAGTTACATTCCTAATCTTTAAAGACAAATTTGAAAGCTATCTGCTCTTCCTTGAATATCTTGTAAGCTATTATCTTCTATTGGCTTGGTATATACTTTTTCTTTCTCCTCTCTATTCCTTACTTAAAATAAATGATTAAACACTTGAAACATCACATCATTTAGATCATATTAGAAATAAGTTAAGTTGACATCTACTTCTCCAATACTCTTGTATTTCTAAAATATGAAAAAACATGAACAGATAGGATAGACTATGTATATAACATATACGTGAAAATGTGTTTGTATACATCTAACTTTAACTTTAAAAGTAATATGTAGGTGTCATGAGAATACTATGGTATATCTTTACAAAACACAAAGAATCTTTTAAGTATCTCACCCATTTTATGATTTTCAATATGTTCTAGTTATTATTGAGACCACTGTGCCATATTGGGTAGAGCCCTGACTATAGAGTCTGGAAATTCTTTGTTCAAGTCCTGCTTCTGATATACAACCTGAATTCCCTACACCAAGAGTGCTATAAAAGTTCAGACTGCCCATTTAAGACTCTACCAAAGTGCTGCTGTCTATAAAACTCAATTTTACATTGGGATTTGTAGACTTTTGCTCTAGATAAAACTGAATGTGGCGGTAACTTAATTAACAAATCTAATAGTAACCTGGGGACAGCTAAGTGAACTTGGAATCAGGAAGACTCATCTTCCTGTGTTCAGATCTGGCCTCAAACACTTACTAGCTGTATGATCCTAGACAAGTCACTTAATTTGCCATTTGCCTCAGTTTCCTCATTTGTAAAATGAGCTGGAGAAAGGCCAGCATCTTTGTCAAGAAAACCCCAAATGGCATCATGAAGAGTTGGACATGACTGAATCAACTGCAAAACAACAACAAAATAGTGGCCTAGGTGCAAAATGGTTAAAGGAAATTCTGATTTCAGCACTAGATCAATGGCAATGGTAGCTATGAAAAGGGGGACAGAAGTCTCACAGGTGAGACAGGGACCAGCTCTGAATGTACCATGTACTGGTTAAGTACTTTATAATTATTCTCTTCTTTAGTCCACACAACAACCATGGGAGGTAGGTGCTGCTATTATCTCCATTTTACAGATGAGGAAACTGAGGCAAATAGGTCGAGTGACTTGCCCAGGGTCACATAGCTATTGGTCAATAAACATTTATTAAGCACCTCCTTTGTACCAGGCACTGTGCCAAGCACTGGGGATACAAAAAGAGGCAAAAGACAGTCTCTCCCCTCAAAGAGCTTACAATCTGACTGGGGAAGGCAATACACAAAAGAAAACTGAGAAAGTAGAAGGGAGGCTATGTCCCATAGTAATCCTAGAGTTAAAACCAAGCAGAGCCACTGATGGAAAATGAAGAATTACCTCAAAAAGTTCTGAGTCCCCTAGAATTGCACTCTCTAAACATGGGAGAGGCAACTAACTAACTGAAAGGGATAAGAAAGTTGATACTAAAGTCAATCTGCCCACTGATTATTTTAAGTCTCCAGTACTGTGGAGGCATGTTGTTACTGGAATGGACACCAAGCAGGGCTGCTCTCAGAAAATAAAGAGAAATGCCTTTTGGTATCTAAAGACTCAAATGTTTTAGACCCTAGGTAATAGGTACTGTTGATACAAAGACAAAAAAAAAGTCTACCTTCCAGGAGATTCCATTTTGTGAGTGGGAAATGAAAGAAACATGTCCACAGATAAGCAAAGTTTGAAAAATATGTAAAATCCAGGATTAAAACTTCAGCCAATATAGACTGCCTAAAGGGGAGGTAGACACTCCAGCTCCCACATAGATACTCCAGCAGAAACCTGAAATTTGCACCAACTTAAATTATGGTCCTGGAATCCAATATCAAATAAGACTTTGACTACTTAAATAGGAAAGGGAACCATCAGTAAAGCTAGTGCCAGCAGAGGCAAATAAGCTCACAGACCCCCAATGTGACTGGGGACACATGCCCTGGAGACATAGCCTGCAAAAGGGAAGAGTGAAGGCCTCCCAAGAAATAACCAGAGGTCAGAAAGTACCTGAGAGCTACATCAAAAGCCTAGTAATAGTCATGACTAGATATCCCAGGCTCTGGGGCATCAAAATCCCATGTTTATGTTATCATGAAATGTCATAGAGGGCGCTGAAGATCAATTACTCTGATTGGTAAAGTTCTCATGATGGTTGGAAGCCAGTACAGGTATCTAGGGGAATAAGAGTGAGATAAAACGGGGCAGACCATGAAAAATGCAACTGAGGGACAGAGGAACCATTTTAACATAAAGCTTCAAGAAATAAGATGATAAGATCTTCACATTCACCTGCCATGGTTAGAGAAATTTGCTATGAAATGAGGAGGGATATAGCTGTAACAATATTAAGACCATTGCATTCTGCCTAAGCCAAAGTCACATAATGACTTATCATGGATCTAACAGGACTAAACTTCCTCAACTCTGTTTGATTTTTGTTATTTTCTGAATGCAACAGAGCTCATGACCAGAAATGGGAAATTTTCCTCTTTAGAAAGGAAATTGAGTCAAAGTGATCTTATCATTGTCCTCATAAGGGTATCTCTTCAACCTTCTCAGTCACCTTTGTTTACCTGCATACCTTAATATTTGGAGATGGAGATATACCTGTGGGATATCACAATGTTCTCTGCATTTTCCCTTCAGTAGTAGAGTACTGGTTTAACATTAATTCAGAGTTATATCTGGATTCACTATTCAGACAAAGAAAATTACAGTCCCAAGAGGTTTTACTACTTAACAGCTTAGAGCAGGACATATTTATTTCTTATGTTAACAGCAAAATCAATAAGGTAAAAATGAATTATAATTTATTATAATAAGGAAAATACATTATTATGAACACATATGGTAAGTTCAGGGCCTTTCCAAAGGCTTTCAATTTTTTTCTTCCAATTTAACACTTATACAAAAACCACTGGAGTTTAAGAAAATAATCCCATTCTGAGTTTTTAGTTATTTTAGAAATTTTATTTTAGAAAAAAAATTGAATTTTTGTTTTCGAAATAACCTAGAAAGAGCTACAGTTAGCCTATGGTTATGATATGTAAGGTATTACATGTCAACCCCAAGGCCAAAAGGGAAAATTTTTAAAGTTGTTGATTCAAAGTTAACCCAAACTAGTGAGTTACAATTTATCTAAGTAATCAGACAATCACCATATAAATAATTTCTCTACCACAAATGCAGACTTTTAAATGATAACCCCTTTAGTCTGTGCACATTTTTGTTATGAGATTGACATCTTAGTCCCTTTGTAAGGCAGTTTTTAATCATCACTAAGGGTAGAATTTACAAATTTTCCATTTAAATATGCCTTTCTATAGCTTCCTTCATTGAGCTGGTAATATTTTTTGATCTTACTAGGATTGAAAATACCCAGGGTCTGGCAAGTTCACACAAAACTTCTTGTAGGCAGTGACATGACAAAGTACCAGGTTAATTTCAACAAACCAAAATATGTTCATACTTGAATACTTGACAATCTTTAATCAGAAGGGCATTTTGTCATCCAGACAAAAGTCTCTAATAAGTCAAAGTTTAAAAATCACAGCAAACAGATGAAGAAAGGAAGTAATATCCTAACACTATAAATACATTATACTCTAGATCAACATTACTCCTACACCATGACTTCCCAAAATTAAAAAAAAAAGGTTATAAGCACAATACTAACACCATGGATTTACATCATGAAACATAAATCAAAACATTTCCAGTAAAATGACATTAATCCATTTGAATCCTCCATTCCATTTGCCTATCAATTTTATCATTCTATGTTCAAAGAAATCATTATAGAATCCTTATCCCTTTAGTTCACGTAACTACAAAGATGAGCCAATAGCATTACACTTTAAAGCACAGAAAAATGTGAAATGAATAAAACTTTCCCCAATTTTTGGAACCCAATATAAATCCAAATTTTGATATACTCATTCTAAAATCTTGCTACATGATTCCAGTTGCTTTTCCTTATGCATAAGAATGTGAGAATTTGTGATATCAAGCTTATAAATTGTGAGAAAGTCAAAAGTAACTTTAACTTCCTGATAAAGAAACAAGCATTTATCAAAGCGGAGAGTTCACTAGCATTCTATAAGTATAGTAATTTTAATTTTCTAATTCTTAACTATATGCAATGCTTTGTTAAATTGTTGGCTTTTATTTTTGACCTACAAGGGAAGTTTTGGTAGACAACAAAGATCGTATTGTTGTCTGACCTTTGGAGAAAAATCACTGGTTCTATATACCTACAGTTGGGGAGTTATATTTTGAAAACTTTTTTACATCTAAGAGCAGTTTTATATACTACTGATTTCCCTCTAATTGATTTAAATGTTCATCCTCTCTTTTTTCCCCAAGGACTGATCAAAGCCCTGAAAACCATAAAATTGCTCATACTCTACATTTTCCAATGATTTCAACCCCTGTAAGTTAATCATCCTAACATTAATTCCTTATTCCATCACCCTCAACTTACCCCCACCAAAGTCCAAACCAGTTATAATGGTGATACAAAACTGCTCCTCCCCTTTTATTTTGGAATCACTAGTGACAAAATTTTTAGAAGCTTGAATTCTCTTTAGGAGACGCTGTTCTCTAGTCAACAGATTCACTTTCTTTCCTTACACTAAAGAAATAAACATTTTCACTCCATGGAAGTGAGAGAGATTTAGAAGCATCTGAGAGCTCTTTGTATACAAATTTCACTGTTTTAATAATACTTTTAATAGTCCTAAGAACCTACTTTCTGCCCCTCAAATCATTTGGATATGTCAGCACATAAAAAGTATTCCAACTACATTCTTACCATAATTTGCAAATCCACATTAATCATTGCACTTCAGTCAAAAACTTAGCCTCTATTTTCATTGCCATCATTTTTTGCAAATAGGGAAAGAGTCTTCATTCTTATCTCCCTCTACATTCCCAATTTGTACAAGCTGTATAGCTAAGACTGTATCTTTTGAAATTGTTAAAGCTTTTGGCAGAAAAGTTCTCTTTTCCATCCATTTCCATTGGCTGACCAGAATATAGGGGAAAGATCACCTGAATTTACCAGGACACTGAATAATACAATATTGATGTACATGCTTTATTAAATAAAGCAAACAAACACAAATACTGCTCACTCACAAGAGTGAACAGGGGTTGAATGATTGGAGGCCATGGTGTGGTTGAAGGGTAGCATTTGGAAAGGGATGGCAGACTGACAGTTGGAAGGGACAAAATCTTTTACCTTTTTTTGTGTGTGTGTGGGGGAGTCACTCCCAGTATTTAGAAAGGACATTTTTGCAAGAGATGATTCCCTGAGAATGACTTTGGTTTCTTATTTGTTTTCCTAAAATGTGCAAAGGGGCCATTTATAATTTATAAAAATAAAGGTTTGGAAATATGTAATTTCACAGGAAGTTGCAACAGTTATTAGCTGTAATAATTCTAAACAAGAGACTATGGTTGTGGATATACTGCTTCAAAATCAAATGATTAGAACTGTAATGTGAGAAGTATTTCTTCTGACTTTATGTGGTACATAACTGCTGTCAAAATATATGACAATACAGCAATTATATAGGTAAAAACTTAGGTCTTATTATACTCAAGCATAGGTTTGGGCCTCAGACAACAAACAAGAACCATCATTAGGACTGTATTTATATCAATGACAGAAATACTTTTATGTATTGCAGTCTTGTACTTTCCACTTAGGCCATGTAAGTTAAACCAAAGACAGATAAATTTTGAAACCAGGTTGTTAAGAGAATGAGACAAGAGAAAATGAAGGTACCTATTGAAGACAACCTTTTTAAGGAGTTTAGTGACAAGAGAACAGATAAAGGATGATAGTGCAGATGGAAGGATGCAATTAGTGTTTTCTTTCTTTTTTTGAGGAAGAGGGATATGGGGATATTTGTAGGCAGTAGAGAAGAAGTCAGTAGACACTGATAATGATAAGAGTGGTGGTGACTGAGGGGACCATCTGTTGTCACCTAGCTGATGGAGTCTATGTTTTCCCTGAAATAACTCCCAGCCTGATTAGATGGCCACCAATCTTTGTGTTAAACAAATGAAATGGTACAGAAAATAAAATAGTGAAACAAAAACCTAAACAATGGCTGCTTTTGGATAGTAACGTAAGCTAATTATTATGCAAGCAGTATAAATTTTTAAGTATCTAACCATGATGATTACCTTCTAGAACTATTTCAGTTACAAGAATGCTAATTAATTTTTGTTTGGGAGGCAAATGGGGAGGGAGTATGATAACCTTTAGTACATATTTTTAGTGATAACACAAATATAACTACAGAACATGCTTATAGTCATTATCAATGTTTTACCTAAAGTTGTTCTGCAGAAATCTCAGCCCACATGGTATAGTATAAAGCATATTGTCATATGAGTCAGGTGACTGTTGGGTTCTTAGTTCAACTTGGCCACTTAATGTTTTTGAGTTTCAGTTTTGTTATCTCTTAAAATAGGGGTAATGATAATTACATTAAGAGAATAATGATTTTCAAAATCTCAAAATGCTATGTAATTATGTATTCATTAAATTAAAAGTTTTACTTCAGAATTCAAGTATAGTCAAGTAATTCTGCTGTGCACAATCTGAAAGCATAAATACAAGTTCCACATTAGTTGCCCCAAATTAAACTTAGGTTTATGAATTAATTGTGAACATCTTTTTAAATTTTTCTCTTATCAGTATGAGTATCTGTATATTTATGTAGCATCTTTATTAATGTGTTTTCACCAACAAATATGCAAGTTGGCTTAATTATTTACTACAATTTCCTAATCAGTGTGTTCTCAGTAACAACCTGTGAATGAATGTCAAAGAATATATATTCAAACTGTAGACTGTGTGTCTTCAGTACAATTCTGCCAGAAACATTTTATTTAATTTAACATATCCAAATCATAGGGGCAGATAAGTGACACAGTGGATGGAGCCCCAGGCCTGGAGTCAGAAAAACCCGAATTCAAATCTGGCCTCAGACACTTACTAGCTGTGTGACCTCGGGGCAAGTCACTTAACCCGGTTTGCCTCAGTTTTCTCATCTGTAAAATGAGCTGGAGAAGGAAAGGGCAAGCCACTCCAGTATCTTTGCCAAGATGACCCCCAGTGGGGTCATGAAAAGTCAGAGCTAAAATGATTGAACAACAAAAATTCAAGTCATTTCCTAGAGAGAGATCCATAGCTCCTCCATGCCCTCCAACATGTCTTTACACCCCAAGAAGGTAATTCATAGTAATTTTGAGAAAGATCATAATATGTTTAAATGCAGCTTTAGTATTAACATTTCAGAATAATTGAGTAATAAAGTACCATCCCATTCCTTCCTGGACCATTCTCTGGAAAGAATCAATAGGACTCCTCTTAGAAATCAAAATTGAAAATCTCTTTGGAATAAAAGATTTAGACTCTCTTCTGAATAAGAGGGAACTTCCCTTTGAATGGAGTAAAAAGCATTTTCGTTGGGTAGGTCTTAGGCTAATCCAGAGGTTTCTAAACTTTCTTGGTTCACAATACCCTCAGTGTCTCAATAATTTTTTCACAGTGCCCCTGCCCGACCCCCATCCCCAATAGATGAGGAAGGAATGCTTTCCAAACATAGGATACCACCTATTGGAGATGGAAAATTATGTATGGGAAACTATTAATAAGTCAGTTTGACTAGAACAGAAGTGAAAAGAGGAGCAATATGAAATAAAATGAGGTGAGATGTCAGTGAATAATCATATTAAACAACAACTATGTGTTCAGCACTGTACTAAGTGTTGAAATATACAAATAAATGAAAGAAGGATAGTCTCTGCCTTCAAGAAGCTTACTATCTAATGGGGAAAAGCAATATACAAAAGGAAGCTCAAAAGAGATTAAGGAAGGTACCTAACTTGAGGGCATTATGGAGAATTCCAAAAGAAATGGATCAAGTAAGAAATGTCTGGTTTGGAAGTCCTATTTGAATGGTGATTTGGAGAGGAGCTCTTTATTCTCCAATCAGAGGTATCCCAGGAGCAGAGTACTGATGAGGCACGAGTACCAAGGCTGGTACAATCTTAACAAATGTTTAGGTTCCTGGGGGTATGATGGAGAAGTTCAAAGAAGAGTAGCAGGGTGGGAAATGAAGAGATGAGTATCCTGATCGCCCTCCTTAAATGAAATTTGGGGGAAGATCTAACTAATCAGAGGGCACTGATGAGTTCTAACTAATCTAACTAATCAGGGGTCACTGATAAATTCTGATAGTAATAATGAAACCAAGAGCATTAGTGAAACATTTTAAAAATACACAGCAGAGAGCAGAAGGAAATTCAGAAGAAAGACAGTGAGAGCTAAACATACAAGTATAGTAGTGCCAGAACTCTGAAATACTTAAATGGAACTTTGGAATCCCTCCTCAAATTGTATGCTGCGCTGAATCTCCTCTATCAAAGGACAAATATTTTGGTGAGCATACATGTTTCTGTTTTATACCTCATCTGATTTTTGTGATCACAGGATTATTGAATGGGGTTTTTTCTATTGTTAAATTTATCAAAGAATCCTGAATAATCTTGAAATATCTATGGGCAATGATTTAATGTAAAAGCCTGTAAGGTCATGATTATTTTGCCAAATCAAATGCTTTTTCCTAATCAAGAAACAACACTCAATGGGATCTTATATTTGATCCCATATACTTGTGAGATGGTTAAGATGTGGTTCATAGTTGAATATCACTTGTGAAAACCTGCTTTCCCAATTAATCACTTCTAATTACAACTAAGACCTTCATTGAAGATGTTCTCAATTCATGTTTAGAAGACCATCATAAAGGTGCTGGAAAGATATGAGAGTAGCTATATAGTTCAATAATTATTGATGTTCTTTAAATTA
Source organism: Vombatus ursinus (assembly GCF_900497805.2). NCBI lineage: Eukaryota > Metazoa > Chordata > Mammalia > Diprotodontia > Vombatidae > Vombatus > Vombatus ursinus. Next base: position 18,734,557 of record NW_020954587.1, on the reverse strand, counting down.
ACTTTTTGGGTATTAACAAAGCATTAGAATTTTTTAAAAGACCTCTGCTATCTTCCTTTCCTTCAGATAGCGTGTATACAGTTCCCTCATTTCCCTCACATTTGTGTCTCCTCCAGCATGGATCTCTATATATTTAATCCAATCTGATTGCTTTACCCCTATTTCATTCTTTGTGTTATTATTTGGTGCTTGCTACCAATTCTTTCTCTGAAGACAAACTAAAAAGCTGTTGAACAACTAAGTATACTGAAATGTTCGTATTTATCAATGTTTGTTCATTAAAAAAATTAAAAGGTGAATTGGGAATTCTAATCAGAAACAATTAGTGATTAAAACAGATTCAAAATTCAAAATTCATTCTAAGCACAGAGAGGCATTGTAGTGAAGCCAGAACTCATATATGTAATCATATACATAAGTTTGTAGTCATTTTATGATTTCATAGTTCAAACTATTTCATCTTTTCATTTAATAGAATTTGACAGATTTTTCTTAAAACAGTGGTAGTAGGTTAAATGTGGCTGAATAAAAATTTGAAAATGTAAGAAACTTAGAGCTCTGTTTTTTTTTGTCCAAGTAAATTTGGAATTTTACAAGATGGGTTAATGGTACATTTTTTTTTTTTAAAACAAATGATGATCCTTTATAGCTGGTTCTCATCTAATAAAGGCAAAAGTTAATTCATTTTTTAGATAATACTTGCTTCCCTTTTTTCCTTCACCTACAATTAGAATGTTACTTCTATTCCCTGCTTTAAATCTACATAGCTGAAAAAATATTAAAAAATGGTTCCTTTTGCAAAGATAGGTTCTTTCACCCCTGCTCTTGTTTCAGAGCATAGCAGTACCTTAAGAGAAAACTCCAAACTGTCTGCTTTTCCTGACCTAACTGTTGCTGTTTAAAACCATGTTCTTCATTTGACTGCTTTTGAACCTGTCCAGACAAGAATATTTAAGTGAGATAAGTAAGTGGAAGAAACCAGCTTTCCTAAACACAAAGGTTGAAAAGATAAACTGGGGAGGAAAGAATACATCTTGTTTTGGGGAATGTAATACAGTTCACCCTTTTCTTCATAGTTCTGTCATCTTTCAAGGTTCATTGTGAAGGCTTATTACTAAAGTTCTTTACACACTGGAGCAGTGAGGGTAAGGGAAGCAATCCTAAGCTACTATCTATCCATTGTCCATATGTTATTAATCTATAGGAAATTAAGGTAATATGAGACAATCATATTATCTAGAAGTTTTTCCCTTGCAGCAACAGTGTTTATTTTGTTTTATTTTTCAGTCAGTTTTCTTACAAATTGATCCTGGAATCAAAAACCCCTTACAAAAATAATAACCTAATGATACCTTTAATTTTTGGTCTCCTTCCAAAGCTCAGATTCTTTGAGGTGGAAAATAGAAAATAGAGCTCACAGTGAACCTTGTATCTGTTCAAACTTGTCTTTGCCAAGCATGCTGTCAATGCACTCTAAAAAAAAAAGAATAAGAATTAAGAAGTAAGGCATGACTCATTTACAGATGGTAGGTGCTTGGTTGTTTCCCAATTTCAGAATGTGAAACCATATAAACTGTAATAATTGATATATTATCAATGATCTGAGTTGTCAAATCCAATCATATATTCCCAATTATCAAGTTATTTGATGTCTCTGCTACATTTGATATTATCAACCACTTTCTGTTTCTGGATACTCTCTCCTCTTGTATTTTATCATATTATTTGTTCATGGTTCTCCTTTGTTAGTTCATTAGCCATATCATATCACTGAATTACAGGTATTCCCCAAAGCTCTCTCCTGGATCCACTTTGCTTCCCTTCCCTTCCCTTCTCTTCTCTTCCCTTCCCTTCCCTTCTCTTCTCTCTCTTCTCTTCCCTTCCCTTCCCTTCTCTTCTCTCTCTTCTCTTCTCTTCTCTTCTCTTCTCTTCTCTTCTCTTCTCTTCTCTTCTCTTCTCTTCTCTTCTCTTCTCTTCTCTTCTCTTCTCTTCTCTTCTCTTCTCTTCTCTCATCTCCCTTCTTCTTCTTCTTCTTCTTCTTCTCTCTTCTCTCTCTCTACTCTCTCTCTCCTTTCTCTCTCTCTACTCTCTCTCTCTCCTCCCTCTCTCTCTCTCTCATCTCTCTCACCTCTCTCTCTGTCTCTCTGTCTTTCTCCTTAATCTTCCACTGGTTTAACTATCATTGCTATCTGTGTTGACTCACAGATCTATATATCCAGTCTGACATCACCGACTCTACTGGACAGTCTAAACTGGATCTGCCAATACTATCTCAAATTCAAAATATCCAAAACAGAACTTAGCTTTTGCTCAAAAAACTTACCCCTCTTCTTAACTTCATAATCGAATGCACCACCATTTTTCTAGTCTCTCAGGTTCTTAACCTCCGTGTTATCTCTTACACCTTGCCTTCCTTCACACCACATATCCATCCAACTGCCAAATCTTGCTATTTCTATTTTCACATCTTTCACATCCAATCCATTCTTTCTACTCAGAGCTACCACTTTAATCACTTTAATTCAGGCCTTCATCACCTCTCGTCTAGTGTATTACAACACTCTCCTAAATGATTCTAATCTCTCCCCACTCCATACATCTGCTTTCACATATCTACATGCATATAGGTGCAAAAGTGATTTTTTAAGGCTCAGATGTAATCATGTGACTTCTCCTGTTCAACTAACTCCAATAACTCTCTTTTACCTTTAAGATCAAATAAAAACTCCTCTGTTAAGCCTTTAAAGTCATCAACTACCTGGCCCCAATCTATCTTTATACACACACACACACACACACACACACACACACACACAAATACATATATATGTATGTATATATGTGTATATATATATATATATATATAATTTGCCTTTTCTCTTTCTTGTGCATGACAGTCTAAATTGTATCTTTGTACCTTTGCTCTGCCCCATGTCTGATTTGTACTTCCTTCTATGCCTTAGAGAATCCCTATCTTCTTCAAGACATTAATCAAACATTTCCTTCTACATGAAACCTTTCCTAGGCCAACAAACGCCAGTGTCTTCCTTCTCTAAATACCTTTATTTATTTGTATTTATCTCAAATTTATTCTATAAATACTTATATACATACTTGTTTACACATTATAATATAAATTCTCCCAGAGTAGGTATTATTTTATTCTTTGTGTTTCTGCACCAGTAATGTGCTTAATAAATTGTTTGCAGATGATTGGCTGATATAAGGAAGAAGATGACTCTTTAGTTATAGAAGTGAATTAGTCAGAATAAAGGTCTAATGAAATGCACAATTTGGATAGGACTTTAATAAAACATTTGTCATCATTATAGTGATTAGCAATTATATATATATATATGATGTCTAAAGTCCTGATTTTTTTCATGTCTTTCTCTAATGCTTGGTTTTTTCTATAACCGCATCACACACTGACCACTCTCCTAAGCAAGAAATCTCAGAATAATTTCCTACAGGCTAGTGCCCTCTTCTTTCTTCCTCTCTTTTTTCATTTAAGCATTCCCATGGAAAAGAGTTAATGACTATCTTCCCTAGAGATGCTTTTTCTAAATATTTAACGTCCTATAGCCTTTGTCTCTTTCATAAGGATAGCACCAATACTATGACAGTTGGTAATCTGTTCTATCATGTTCCATGATAAACTTATCTTCCCTTATACAAAATATTGAGAAAATAAATGTATGTACTCTTTGGGTTTACTGTAAATTTTTTGTGTCTAAATCAATGTTGTATTAGGTTGCTGGAGAGTCCTTTTTATAACACCTAGGGCAATAGCCCAAGCACTTGGTAAATTATTTTTTTTTGTTAATAATAAAGATAATAGTATCTATTGGTCCATTAAGGGTACAGTTGTTCAAATGACCTCTTAAAATGGGAGACCATGTGCTGTAAAGATTTTCTTCATAGATAACTCAAGGATTTTTAGAGTCTAATTCCCTCACTTAGTCAATAATAAACTAGCATTTATTAATTAGAGTATACAGGTGTTTGGCAAAAACTAGTCCTGTTGGTGTGAGAGTTGCCAAGACCTTTTTAGGACTGCTTTCCTCCTTTGGTGTCCATCTACCACCCAGTTCTCATCTGTGGCTCCAAGCAGCTGTAACATGCACAATGGCCACACCCTGGTAAACTGTTTTGGCAGATGGGCTAACCTAGGCTGAGGGTAACCAAGAGGCCTCGAAACCATTGGTGAGTTAGGGGAATGGCTGTCCCAACCATGTGAAGACTTCCACAGCAGGAAAGGCAGATGTGAACAATTTGTTTCAATGGGCCACAAAGGTGGAAGAAGCAGGTGTTATGGAGAGCTGACAGCTTGGTCAGACATTGAAGATGCCAAGGTCACCTACTGCATTCTAAGCCATCATTAGTTATATTGACTTTTGCCTTGCCACTGGACTTTGATGACTCTGGAAGAGAGAACAGGGCCAACCACTTTGCCCAACTTGGCCTCACTGAAATCCAGTTTATGCATGAGTCAAAAGACATCACCTATACTATTTTACCATTTTTACTTATCTCAAAGTCCTGTGGCAAGAGGCAAGTAACAAAGCAACAGGTGTGGTTACACTGGGAGCTATAGTCACAACCCTGCACCCAGGCCATAGGGTTGTCTTCTTACTGGACTGAAGCGACAGTAGTATTTGACAGCCCCCTAAGTGTCTGGGCAGTTTTTTTTCTTTCAGATTTTATTAATTTACTTATTTTGGGTTTTCAACATTCACTTCCACAAGATTTTGAGTTCCAAATTTTCTCCCCATCTGAGCAAATTTTAAGAACTGCACTGATCACCTCCTGGTGTGAGGAAGGGGTTAGAAAAGATGCCCTAAAAACTGTCTGTTTCACCTAACCTAACTGGATCCTACCCTGAGGTCCAAACACAAAAATATGCATAAAAATTTTTGTGAAGATGATTCCACTCATCATTGGAATATAGAAAGTATACATACTTATAAACAACAGGAAATCAGGTAGACCTGAAAGACAAATAACTCTTATTGCAAGGGAACTCAGCAGGTATTACACCCAAATAATATTCTGGAATGAAACAAAGTTGGCAAATGAAGGCCACCTTACCAAAGTTGGAGCTAGACACATGTTTTTCTGTAGTGGCTGCAGTGATGGGGAGTACCCTGAAGCTGGTGTTAGGTTTTAAAATCAAAGCAAACTTGCATGCTTCCCAAAATGAGTGAATAACAGGCTCATGACAATGTAATTGCCACTTGCAGGTAAGCACTACACCACCATCATCAGTGCATATGCTCCCACCATGATGAACCCTGATGAGGTGAAAGAAAAATTTTATGAAGATCTAGAGACACTCATCATCAATGTGCTGAAAGAAGACAAGCTTGTAATTCAGGGTGGCTTAACATAAGAGTAGGTGCAGACTATCATCTGTGGAAGGGAGTCCTTGGGAGGAATGGAGTCAGAAACAGCAATGATCTACTGAATGTAGTACTGAATATTTGTGTGTCTCATGACCTTCTCATAACCAACACTGACTTCCTCTTACCTAAATGTAATAATACTTCATTGATGCACCCTTTCAGCAAACATTTGTATTTAATAGACTATATCATTGTAAAGAGAAGAGATAGTCAAGATGTGAGAGTGACAATGCCAATGTGTGGCCCAGAATGCTGAACCAATCATAGACTTATCATCTCCAAGTTAAACAACCTGCAGTTCCAAAGTAGGACAACTACCAAAAGATTTAATGTCAACAGATCAGAATGCTTCTCTGTGAGGGAACAGTTTGTTGCTACCCTGGAAAGAAAACTGAGCCAACACATGGTTGGCAACAGTGGAACAGAAAAGGAGTGGGCAGATTTGGTGTACTGAACTGCCTTTACTCATCTGGACCAGAACATTTGCAAACATTAATATTGGTCTGACAAAAATGTTGGGGAAATTCAGAAACTGCTAAATGAAAAATGAGGACTCTACAGGATTTACCAGCGGCATAGTTCATCCAACTCTAAAAAGACAGCATTTAACTCCATCAAAACTAAAGTACAAGTGAAACTCAGAGAGATGCAGGATTCTTGGCATAGTAAGAAGGTAGATGAAATTCAGTTTTATGCTGCTTGTAACAATCCAAAGCTCTTTTATAATTCTCTGATGGTTACTTATGAGGCAAAGACCTCTGGTGCATCTCAACTACTCAGTACCGACGATCCTAAAGAGATGGACTGAACACTTCCATAGTGTTCTCAACAGACATTCATGAATCAATGCTCAAGTCACTGACCATATATATCAAGGTGAAGTCAGTCCCTCTCTAGCCAAACTTCCAACTGGAGAAGAGATTTTAAATGCCATTAGGCTCCACTTGTGTGGCAAAGTGTCTGGTGCTAATTCTATTCCAGCTGAGATTCATAAGGCAAGGGATCCACTGCTCATACAAAAGCTGATTGTAATCTTCCAGGTTATATGGCAAGAAAAGGTTATCCTCCAGGAGTTCAAGGATACCTTTATTGTCCATAAAGAAAAAGGAAATAGATTGTCCTGTGACAATCACATGGGGTTCTCTTTCTTAGTCATTGCTGGTAAGATTCTTGCCAGAGTCCTCCTTAATAGGTTGATTCTTCATCTGGAACATAGTCATCTACCCAAGAGTCTTTGTGGCTTCAGAAAGGGCTGAGGAATGGTCGGTATGGTGTTTATTGCCCAGTAACTTCTGGAGAAATGCCAGGAGCAGAATAGTGGTCTATACATAACATTCATTGATCTGACTAAAGCCTTTGATAGTGTCAGTCATGAGGGCTTGATCATCAACATAGCAAAATTTAGTTGCCCAGAGAAGTTCATCAGCATGCCAGTTCCATGATGGTGTGCTTGCATGGGTTCTAGATAATGAACCATGCTCTAGTGCTTTCCCAGTCACCAATGAAGTAAAGCAGAGCCTTGTGCTTTCCCCCATGTTTTTTAGCATGATGTTTTCAGCAATGTTGTCAGATGCCTTCAGTGAAGACAAAAATGGCATCAAGGTCACCTACTGCACTGAAGGTAAATTATTTAACTTGAAAAGAAGAAAAGCCAAGACTAAAGTGGAGGGAGAATTGGTGTGCAACTTTGTGTTCACAGATGATTGTGTACCCAATGCAGCCCCTGTGACTGATTCCCTGTTGCTTGTGCTAATTTTGTTCTGATAATTAACATGAAGAAAACAGAAATTCTCCACCAATCAGCACCACACCATCCATATGTGGAATATAAGTTACAGCAAATAGAGAAATTTTGAATGCTATGATTAGGTTCACTTACTTTGGCAGTATACTTTCCAGGGAAGCACGCACAGATGATAAGGTTGGTGCATGCATTGCCAGAGCTAGCTCAGTGTTTGGGAGGCTCCAAAGGAAAGTGTGGAAGAAAAGAGGTATTAGGCGCCTACCAAATTGAAAGTCTGTAGAGCTGTTGAGTTGACCCCATTATGGTATGCCTGTGAAACTTGGACAGTGTACCACAGTTATTTGAACTGTTTCAGGAAGATTCTGAAGATCACCTGTCAAGATAAGGTACCAGACACTGAGGTCCTTTCTTGAACTGAACTGCCAAGCATTCAAACTTTACCACAGAGAGCACAACTCTGATGAGCTGGCCACATTGTTTGAATACCAAATGTACATTTGTCTGAAAGACTATTTTACAGAGAACTCACACAAGACAAGCACTCACATGGAGGTCAGAAGTGATACATCTCTCTGAAGAATTTTGGAATCAATTGTGAGACATGGGAGACATTGGCACAGGACCACCCAGCATGGTGTGCCTGCATCAAAGAAGGTATTGTGCTCTATGAGCAAAACAGAATTGCAGTAGCTCAAAAGAAATATGAGGTGCACAAATTTAGAGACTTTTTCACTCAAAATGTTCATGTGGGCTATTCATACTGTGGTACAGAGCCTTCCAAGATTGTTTTGGATTGATTAGCCATAGTCAGACACAATGTACCTTTACCTCAACATAGCGATGTAATTTTGGTCTTCTTCAAGCATGAAAGACAACAACCAGAATTAACATTTATTAAGCACCTACAATATACCAGGCACTGCCCTAAGCTCAAGTGCTTTTGGTCATGTTGATAGACAGTGTCCATTGTACCACCTGTGATTTGCAAATACTTTGGGAAGATATGTACTTATAATATTTTCTCATGAAAGAAATTTCTGCCAGAAGACTTTTGTACCTATATTTTAACTGTTCAAGTGAAGAGATGAACATTTTTTACTTAGATTGCATTGAATGACTAACTTTCCAACTGTGTACTATATTGCTTATTTCTGACTTTTTTTTTTTAATGAAGAAAGCCCACCAAGGTCATAAGAACAGGGAAGTTCCTCACTGAAAAATGTTTTCTCCACCTGTCCCTGCTACCATTAAACTAACAAGGTATGAAAACTTATGTGCTTAGGAGAGTGTATTTAGATTAGTTATGGGCATGATTCATACATTGGAGTGGTTTGTTTCATGTAACTATCACACTTTAAACAGGGAGGACTCCTTTTTCTTTGTCAAAAATACTTGCTGGCGTAAAGTTGTTTTTTTCACATTCGCCTTTTCCATATATTTATGTGCAAGTCTATTTTGTTTTTTGTTTACTACAGGATTAGTATTTTACTTCAGAGGTAAAAAAAAAAAACATTGTATTACTTGAACTATTAGCATGTAAATTTAAAAAAAGTTTCTTTACCCAAATTACTATAAAGGAATGGACCATAATAATTCAGCTAGGTGATGCAGTGGATGGAATGTTAGTCCTAGAGTCAGGAAAAACCTGAACTAAAATCTGGGCTCAGATACTTAATAGCTGCATGCCCTTGGGCAAATTATTTAACTTTTGCCTCTTTCCTCTGCTGTAAAATGGGGATAATGATGGCAACTACCTCCCAGGGTTGTTGTGAGGATCAAATGAGATAATATTCGTGGCTGGCACAGAGTAGGCACCACATAAATTCTTTCATCGTTTTTTCATTCAAGTCTTCTTCTCCAAAATGACTAATATGGAAATGTTTTACATGATTGCACACGTATAACCTGTATTGCATTCCTTACTGTCTCAGGTAGGGGGGAGGGGAGACAGGGAAGAATAGAATTTGGAATTCAAAACAAAAAAAGTGTTAAAAATTGTTTTAACATATAATTGGTGAAAAATAAAATATTAAAATAATAATAAACATATAAAAGGTACTTATAAAATAAAACCAGCAACAAATAGATACATAACCTTAACAATTTAGATGTTCTTTCCCACAATGCAGATCATAATGCATCCATGCTTGCATATCCTGTGTGACTCTTATCCATATCCATTACAGTGGATATTGCTTTATATTTACCAATATCCTAAGCAAGGAACCTCAGAATAACTCTGCAATTATAAGTTCATCTCAGGTGGTAAATCCAACATGCTAGATTCTTTTCTTGCTTTGTCTTGACACATCATTAAGGCATCATTGGAGCATTAAGGTTGTTCATTTGTAATCCCTTTTTTTTTCCCAAATGATCAACCCTTCTTTTCTTCCCATCACATTTTCCCAATAAAATTTTTTTTTTTTTAGGCAATTGGGGTTAAGTAACTTGCCCAGGATCACACAGCTAGTAAGTGTCGAGTGTTTACTCTGAGACCAGATTTGAACTCGGGTCCTCCAGACTTCAGGGCTGGTGCTCTATCCACTGTTCCGCCTAGCTGCCTCCCAATGACATTTTTTATACTTGTCCTTGTTCAGGTTTCTTCACTGGTAATATGTTTCAGCCTGCTCACTCAGAACGTTTCTCTCTAATGCCCTCCGTGTTATATTCATTTTCAGTTCTTCAGAGATTGTTATATTCCATGTCTCAAATCATATAGAAACACTGATTTAAAGTTGCTTTTAAAAATATAGGCCATTGATTCTAGGGGAAAAAACCTTTTTATTATTAAAGTAGCTTTGTAATTTTTAGAAGGCAATGCAGCCTACTATACCCTTTCAGTTTAATTCTGAATTTAACTCTTTTTCCATCTGTATTTTCAATCCCAGGTACACATACATATATATGTATGTTATACACACACTACTGCTGGACAAATTCAATAGCAGGACCATCCCAATGCATGACATAATCTGAGCAATAGACTTCTTTCATCTACTTGGCCTTTATCAAAACAAACTTTTGAGGGATTACAGATCTTTCAAGGGGGTTGGCCAGGGATGGGAAACCTACAACCTCTAGGCCACATGTGGCCTTGTAGGTCCTTGTTTGAAGCCTTTTGACTGAGTCCAAGTTTTACAGAACAAATCCTTTTATTAAGAGGATTTGTTCTGTGAAGTTTGGATTCAGTCAAACGGCCACACTTGAGGACCTAGAGGGTCACATGTGGCCTTGAGGCCACAGATTCCCCAACCCTGGTTTTGGCAATGTTCCAAACTTTGATTCAGTTGGCACAATATTATCTTTAACAGGGGTATTTGTAGGAACTCACCATCCACAAAGAACTCCTCTTAAATATGAACTGCGTTGGAGTCCATCACAATGATGGACAACTATGACAAGTATACAATCTCTATTTTATGCTTTATTTGAGATTTTGTAACGTAAGGCTGCTAAACAGGATTGTTTCTGTTGCTTCAGGGTTATTTCTTTCAATAACTATTGAATGATTTTGATGCATATGTATTAAGTTTTCTCTGGTCTTACTCTCCCAGAGCAAGGCCTGCTTTATAGCCTCCTCAGGGCCCTAGGGTACCCTGGAGGCTTAAGAGTTGTCTCTCTTCTCTACTGATATTGGTTTTAACCCCATGGGCTGTTCCTCCTTCCCCTCCCTCACTGTTAAATGACAGTGACTAGCTACCTAGTTCCATTTAACTAATATCAAGGGATATCAATGAATCAATAAACATGTATTAGGCACCTACTATGTGCTAGACACTGTGCTAAATGGTGAAAAATACTTATTTTGAAGTTACAACAAGAACAAAAGTACAAATATTTTCCCCCAATACCTGAATCTTTATCTTAGCCACTAATGGGCTGGGTCCTGAAGGCAACTCTCAAGGGTTATTTCTTTCTTTTTGGCTCATCAATGCTTATCTGACTGTAAAACGTAGACACTTAGATCCTCTCTCCCTATACTTGGAAAAGAACAAATACAAAGGCAAAAAAATAAGCATAGCCTGTATTTAAGGGGCCACATGGCCTTGGAGGGAAAGAAAGCCCAAAATCTCTCCCCTCTCTTATCAGATGCCATGAGTGATGGAGTTAGACCAACAGCATAGTAATCCAAGAGGCCAAGGCCGATTCAGGCCTTTCTGAATGCCTTCTCAGTCGGTCAAAGAGCCTCGTCTTCACCACACAGTCAGCCAATTAGAAACAGTTATAAAATATGAACACGCATTCTGTTATCTATCCAAGGCACTTCCATTACATGTTATCATGACTAACATGGAAGCATATTCCTCAGGCTCTACATGTGGGGAGTTACTAGTAGAGAGACTTTGTGTATACACTAGACAATGTTCCATGTGAATTTCAGGCACCTTATTGAAGAAAGTCTTCTAGCGTTGGAGTTTTGCTCCACTGAATCAAATGATTTTTCATAATCAACAGACAATAAGCACAGAAGGATGTTGTTTTCTCTACATCCTTCAGTTATAAAATGGTAAAAATATGGTCTATCGTAGATTATCATTTGCAAGACCTTGCTTGTTCCCTTCTAATACTTTCATTAAGGAAACATTTAATTTGTAGGTCTCATAAAAGTCTTAAATAGAAGAATAGAACAGAAAAGTTATAAAGGTGTGCTGGTTTCAGCTCTAACCTTCTTACAAAAACAGTTGTTAAATTATCAGTGTGAGAATTTACATCTCAGAATTTGACAATAGCATCAGAGCTTGATTTATTGTTTTGTTGATTGTATAGACTTGGGAAAGAGTTAATAATGCCAATTGAACTTAAATGTGAATGTAACTTTTTTTTCCCCTGGAAAGCCCAGTTGTTAAATATTTACCAACATACACTTGCATTGTTCTTATTTTTCACTTTCCTTGAATTCAGCATGAGGTGCAGTAGAAGGCTCTGGGAATGAAGTCATCATTAGATTGGAGGCCTAGGGACAGCAAACTAATAATAACAATAACAACAACAATAACAACAACAACAATAACAACAACAACAATAACAATTAGCATTTATATGGACAGTATGATGGTCTCATAATGGCCATTTTTGAAAAACACATTTAGTATCTTGACCCACCCTCCACTATCCTTTGTGGATTGATCCCTAAATGCCTTCACAGTTGTGGCATCTCCAACACAAATAGCTTCTGTATTTACTTGGCCCAATCTAGCTGCCTGTATTTCTCATTTATTTCTTTTTAGTGCCATTTCTATGTCCCCTATTAGCATACCTGGGACTGTGATGCTAGAGTCCAATGCTAAGTGACTTCACTGACTTTGACTGTGCAAACAATGTGGTATAAAAATCTTGGTAGATATTTCCTTTCTTTTTATGTTCTGTTCATTATGTTTTTTCCATTTTTATCGTTAAATGCCATGAGGATGACAAGTTGGATCTTTTGTCAAGCTTTCTTTAAATTAGTTTTACCCTCCACAGCTTCTGTCTGCTTTATAAGGCCATATTCAAACAGCTATCATCCTACTTCATACAATTTTATACATGAGTTTATATGCCTAACTGAGATTGCTTTGGACGCCATCTCTCCATGATTATCAAATAAGACAGATCGTTCCTGACTAACATGTATTCTGAGTTCTTTTGCTCTTCTTGTTGTGACAATTAATTGATATTAATGATTAAATTACAAAATTGTTATAACTGATGTCCATGTGAGTTATTTTGTTCGTTATTCACTTTTCATTACCAGTTACTTGTTTAAATTGTGTTGTTTCAACTGTATGCCCTATATTTTTAATTGAATTTCCATTTATTGTGAACTTGACAATTATCAACAAACATAAACATTTCTATATACCAAGAAGAAGAAAAAAAGCCCACACAAGAAAATGTAAACTTTTTGGTGGGGGGGTGGCGGCTAGGTAATGGAGTTAAGTGACTTGCCCAGGGTCACACAGTTAGTAAGTGTCAAGTGTCTGAGGCTGGATTTGAACTCAGGTCCTCCTGACTCCAGGGCTGGTGCTCTATCTACTGCACCACCTAGCTGCCCCAAACTTTTTTTTTAAAGGATGAATTGTGGTATATGTTCTATCTTTTTTTTTTTTCCTTGTGATTTTGCTGATTACAAAGTCATACAGAATGGAAGTGACTCTTGGTTCTTAGTGTAAACTCTTAGAGGTTCTGTCACGCTGCAAAGGTTTCAAGTATGCCCCAAGTAACAAAAACAAATCTTTTTTTTTCCCAAGGTTCAGCCTAGCCAGATATGGAGAGACTTATCACCTGATAATGTTGGAAATGTGACCTTTGACTTGGCTATCTGCACTCTAAATGTGAGACACATATCCAATAACCATTATATGGTTATACTCATGGTATAGCTGTATCATATCAATCTTGACATAAAGTTCTTTCTATTTCCATTCAGTAATTGCCAGAGATCTATCATATCTAAGTCTTCTCAAAATCTATTCAAGTCCTTAACTTTTTTCTTGCCTTTTTTTGTCTCCTTTTTGAGACTTCTTTCACATTATTTCTGTAATCTGAGTTTCAAACCTGGTGCATTTGTATAAAGGCTTTTCTTACTGGAGGAGTGATTGAGTACTCTGGATGCCTTCAGGAGAGGTGGAGTTATTGAGAGAGCTTGTGAGAAGTCACTTTCTTCTTCCTTTCTGTTTCAAAAACCTTGATACCAGACATTTTGTGGGAAGAACACAAGACAGAGAAAGGGAAAAAAAGATTGGGAAGTAGCAGACATGTAGAGGACCCCAATATATTCCTGATTTCCAGCTTGTTTCCTTGGAGACATTGGGGTATTTCTCTTGTGAGATCAAGGACTCTCTCACTTGAACTATGATATACTTTTATAACTATCTTGGTGGGAAGGAATCAATCCTTTGGCTATAAGATGTTCCCCTTTCTCTTTAAGAGATAATGACCAGGAAGAGTTTGAGCCCCAAAATAATTTCCCTTAGGTTAGTAATAGTTGTAAGTCAAATAGAATTCTAGTCTATGAAAAGCACAGAGCAGTCAACCTAGTGGCCCCTTCTTCTATTCTTTTCTAGGTAGGAACTAAAGCCTCCTTTGAAGATGAGTGGTTGTGATTCCACAAATATCTATTTATGCCTACCTGGGACTCAAATTAGACTCAACAACCCTGAGAGGTAGAAGCTATTTTTATAGCTGAGGAAGCCAAAGCAAACACAAATTAAAGCTAGTAAATATCTGAGACGGGATTTAAATTCATATCTTCCTAACTCTAGGCACAACTCTATCCACTGTGGCACCTAGCTCAAAGGAGAAAGAAAACTCTTATCTCAAAACTAGGCAAGGTATGTAGCCTAGTTTTCCAGAGTAGTGAAAAATCCATGATAAGGAAGTTTCTAAAGTCAAGAACAGTTTCACACTTTCTATTTATTAGGTTAATTCCATTAATGAGCCTATTCAATAAAAAAGTAACTATATGGTGGTCAAATGGTGGCCAGATTGGATGAAAGCAGATAAGGAGATTCCTTATCTTTGAATGGGAGGGAGTGATCTGATAAATGGCTGTATTTAGGTGCAAATAAGTGGGAAGACCAGGTAGGCAATCATGCTAAGGGAATTTGGACATTGGTTGGTAAATGAAGCAGGAAAAAAACAGGGATCAACAAAAAACCAATTTTATTTCCTCCTCCCCACAGAAATGCAGAAGGCACAGAAAAAAAGTGTAAAGATTAACATTGATTTTGTATGCCAATGATAACTTTAAATTTAAATCCTCTTTAAATTGTGATCACCACAGCACGTAACTTTGTAGAAGTCCCCTGAGTCCAAAGATATTTGACTATGAGATATATATATATATGTATATATATATAAATATATATATATATATAGTTTGAGATACATATGACCCTTGAATCTATGAAAAGGAAAAGAATTATTAAATACTTAGATTAAATAATAAATTCAGATATTTTGCAATTTACCCAAGATGATCAAAGCTCACTAAAATAGTTCATTAACATGCACAATGGCCGTAAAGTATTTAGGAACTACTATCCTTTATTCTATTTTCCAGATATGGAGAATTTAAGAATAATGAGGTTAATGGATCACAATAGCCTTTGGTAAAACCAAGGAAAAAACAAATATTTTCTTATTTCTATCCTATTGCCCATTTGAAAAAATATCTTAGAAAAAGAATTCCAATGCTTAATTTATATAAACAAGGCTAGAGAGTTACAGAATCTGGTGGAAAATCATGAGCCTCCAAAAGCTCCATTTATGCTCACAGGCTATATGAATGTGGGTCACACATTAAAACTAAAGTTTCAACATTTATATAGTTTGATTAAATTTTATATTTAATATTTAAATTAATATTAAATAGATTATTTGTATTAATTTCACCTTTTCTAAGCAATTTCCCTTTCTTTTTAAAATATTTAATTTATAGAATAAAATAAGCATTTTCCTAACATAGTACAATAAAAAAGATGATTGTACATGAAATTGCAAAATCTACTGTGTACAACTTGCTATTACTTTCAATTATACAACAAAATTATTATGCAAATTTCATTTTTTTCCTCTTTTTTTTCTTCCCTACCTCCCCCCCCACCCTAGAGAGGGTTGCCATTAGACACAAATAGTACAAATAGGTATATATATATGTATATATATATATATATATATATATTTGTATGTGTGTGTTTAAAATTATTCTATACATACTTCTATTTATCAGTTCTTTCTCTGGCTACAGATAGTATCTTTCTTCATATGTCCTTTATATTTCCCTTTCATAAAACTATTTGTAGTTAATGTTACCCCAACTGAATTTTTCTCTGAGAGTTCTATCATTCTGAGTTTGTCTAAACATTATTAGTTTCATGTCTACATGGCTTTTATTTTCTAGACTTTCAGGCTTTGTGGCATTTTTTCCACTTTGGTTGCTGAGAAATGCTGTGCTGTGGATATATTGACTCCCATGGTCACAACTTGTATTAAGAATATCAATGATATAAAAAAAAAGGAAAATGACCTCCATGTTCAAAAATATTTATAGCAGCTCTTTATGTGGTGGCAAAGAAGTAGAAATTGAGGAGATGCCCATCAATTGGGGAATGGCTAAACAAGTTGTGGTGTATGGTTGTGGTGGAATACTACTGGGCTTTAAGAAATGATGAGCAAAATGCCTTCAGAAAAACCTGGACTTACATGAACTGATGCCGAGTGAATTGAGCAGAACCAGGAGAACATTGTACATAATGACTATTGATTTGGGGAATGCTCACTCTGAGCATTTTATTTTGTGATGATCAATTATGATTTACCTCTTCTCAGTTGTACAATGATCCAATACAATTCCCAAAGACTCATGATAGAAAGTACTATCCGTATCTGGAGAAAGAACCATGGAGTCTGAATGCAAATCAAAGCATACTATTTTCACTTTTTTATTTGTGGCTTTTCATTTTTGTTCTATTTCTTCTTTCACAACATGACTGATGTGGAAATATGTTTATTTGATCGCATATATATAGCCTACATCAGAATACTTGCCACCTTGGGCAGTGAGGATGAGAGGGAGGGCAGGAGAAAAAATTTGGAGCTCAAAATTTTATAAAAAATGAATATTGAAAACTATCTTTACATGTAATTGGAAAAAAATAAAATACTGTCTTTTCCAAAGAAAAGAATATCAATGATATTCTATATTTTCTTTGAAACTGATCCCAAAATATGCTAAATGAATGAAACAAATTCTGAAAAAAACCATAAAATCCTTAATGTAATAAAAATGTCTCTACTTCCTTTCTGAGAAAAAATGTTCATTTTGAGTGTTACTTAGAAAAAAAAGCTTTGTTAACTTAATGGGAAAATTGAAACATTTGACAAATTTGCACTATCCTGAAGAGGTGTTTGATTTTTTTTAAGGGTTTATCTAGAAGGCTTTTAAAAAATTATTGACAAATACTTTCAAAAATTCTATTGAAAGTGGATGACCATAAAACCAAGAAGTTTAATATAAATCATAGAGCCATTAGATGGAAATTCTTCATTACAAAGTGGAATTTTGTTAAGCCTTGAAATACACCCTTTAATCTCCCAGCTGTGTCTTAAGAGAATACAGAGTCAACTTACAAAATTACCAATTTACAAAATTCACCAAACAGATACATATAAAAACCCATATAATGCCATATGCTACTTTCTCAGTTCTTTTGCTAGAATATGTAGGTCATGTCTGCTGGAATTTCAAGATCTCTCTCAATTTTCAGTGACTATTTGAAAAGAGATATTTATTATTTTCATATGGCTAAAGAGAGACTATGCCAAATGTAGCTTCTTTATGTGGAGAAGGTTTTATGCCTAAAATGTTATGTTGACTGTATTTCTCCTGGAATAAGTGACATTGATGACTTCAAAATAGAGAACTTATTGCCACCAGTTTTATTTTTTTTATTGTCATATTTTCATGGGGATGTAAGATTGGTCATGAATTCTAGCTTATGCTTAAATAAGTGAAAAAAAATTAATGTTTCTCAGAAAATGCTGGTATAACCTAGGTTTCTAGCCAACAAAGACTTTGTAAACTACAGACAAGTAGAGGAAGCTAATTCCTCAGTACATCGCTGATTTCCCATGTCTTTCTCTTTTTCTTCATGTGTCTGGAGTTAGTCCAGGAGAAAGTCTGGAACCATCCATGACTTCTCTCAAAGAAGAAAAAGAAGAATGTCTCTAATCTCCAAAGTGTCAACTCCTCCCTCCATGTAATCATGCAGCTTTGGGTCAGCCTTCTCTCTACCTATTTGGAGAGTCTTGTGGAAAATTTTCCAGACTTGGGTAGAAATCAATTATACTAGGTTTAAGTAGTTTGCTTTTAACTTACATAACATTGATGCATCCTTTTCACATACCACATAATTCTCTTGTATATAACACTCTTAAGAGCATAAAGAGGAAGCTTAATTTTGGTTTTAGTCTGTTTTTCCTTTTCTCTTCAGAGAAATTAAGCATCATCGTGAATGTTGTTACAGCACATTTCTAAGTATAAGTATATACCAGAGAACACTGCATGATAGTATGTTTCCTTAAATATATTTAACTTGCTTTAACATCCTATATATTATATGTCTTCTATAATTACTTTTCATGAAATACTACATGTGACAATACCTACTTCCTACTGATTGGTACATTTTTAGACATACATTTTATTAATATATGATTTTAAGTGACTGAATTATTGTATTTTCTTAGGAGATAGCAAGCTATTGAAAATGGAAGGCATTCGCATCAATATGTCAAGCACACCTCTTGTGAATCACTCAACTAATTCTGAACTGAAGACAAAGAGACCTCGGGTCATGTCAAAAAATGGACACAGCAATGTGAGGATTGACAAAGTTGATGGCATCTACTTACTTTACCTTCAAGACTTATGGACAACAGTTATAGACATGAAGTGGAGGTACAAACTCTCCCTATTTGCTGCCACTTTTGTGGTGACCTGGTTCCTATTTGGAGTCATCTATTATGTGATTGCATTTATTCATGGGGATCTGGAACAGAGTGAGCATTCCCCAAATCAAACAGCCTGCATTATGAAAGTCAACTCCTTAACTGGGGCATTTCTCTTTTCTCTTGAGTCTCAGACAACCATTGGATATGGTGCCCGTTTCATCACTGAAGAGTGTCCTCATGCCATTTTCTTGCTGGTTACTCAACTGGTTATAACAACCTTGGTTGAGATCTTTATCACTGGCACTTTCCTGGCCAAAATTGCAAGACCTAAAAAACGGGCTGAGACCATTAAGTTTAGCCATTGTGCTGTCATTACCAAGCATAATGGGAAGTTATGCCTGGTGATTCAAGTGGCCAACATGAGGAAAAGTCTTTTGATCCAATGCCAGCTTTCTGGCAAGCTCCTCAAGACTCACCTTACCAAAGAAGGGGAAATGATACTACTCAACCAAGCAACTGTCAAGTTTCATGTGGATTCTTCTTCTGAAAGTCCCTTCCTCATTCTACCCATGACATTTTATCATGTGCTGGATGAGACAAGCCCCCTGAGAGATCTGACATCACAAAACCTGAAAGAAAAGGAGTTTGAATTAGTGGTTCTCCTCAATGCCACCGTGGAGTCCACTAGTGCTGTCTGCCAGAGCCGAACATCTTATATTCCAGAGGAGATCTATTGGGGATTTGAATTTGTACCTGTGGTATCTCTCTCAAAAAATGGAAAGTATGTGGCTGATTTTAGTCAGTTTGAAGAAATCCGAAGAAGTTCAGACTGTACATTTTATTGTATAGACCCAGAAAAACAAAAACTTGAAATGAAATACAGAGAAGAAGAGCAGAGAGAGAGGGAACTTAGGACAATTTTGTTGCAACAGAATAATGTCTGATTACATTGGAATCTAAAAATCTAACTTTACAAGCTGATTCTCCAGATTATGAAAGGGTAGGAATTTATAGAATGTAAGCTCTTAAAAGGTAGAAACTGTATCACTTCTGTCTTGGTGGCTCCAGCCCCTGATACAGTGTCTTGCACATAGTAGGTACTTAATAAATGCTTGTTGAATTAAGTCATTCTATCTTCTATGAGGCTACTAATTATAAATATTTGGCAATGACATCAAAAAAGTCATTAGGTAGAAAAAATTGATTCTTTCTTTATATCTGGTCAAATAAAATATTTTTCTCCATGAAATATTTTTCTCCACTTCCCTCCTGGGTGCACTTACTATACTTTATTTAAAATCTTTAAAAAATAAAGTTTTCTAACAATGAACTTGGAATGAACTTGGTCAAGCATAATTCTAAGAATTTCACTCCTTCAAGAGTTTTGTTAGATATTAATGGAATAAATATTGAAAGGAAATAGGACTGTATAAAGATAATTAGCAAGACAATTATATGAGGTATTTATTTGGTTCAAAGGACAAAAAAATAGACAAAAATCATGTAGTCATAATTTAAAATCTTGTTTCTTGGTTTTGGGGAAGAGAAAATTATGTGTATGTATGTATTTATGTATTGCTATTTGGCTGCACTTTAAGAGAGATACTTAAAATCATTAGTTTCTTAGGGTCATTTACTTTTTACCACTTATCTACTTAATGTGCTATAATCTGTAAGAAAATAATGCCCAGATACATATTAACTGCAATTCCTTTTTTAATTGAATTCTTTTGGTTTTCACTTCATTCACCTGAGTACAACTTTGCCTTAAAGTTCTCTCCAATGTGTATCATAATCATAAAAGATTCTTTGAAAATTATAATAATGAAGAGAACTTTGTTCTACAATCCTTTGATTATTAACATCTGGACTTACAATAGCATAGGACATATTCCCCAATAGTATTCATTACTGTTATGGAAGATATCTCATATAGATTCCAAAAGAAAGAGGGATTCATAGATTGGAAGGTCTCTTAGAAGCTTATGCTTGTAGATGGTATTATGCTGAGTTCAGCAAGCTCAGATCACTGCTGACCCTCTGAAATGAGATTCATAAACACTCATGAGCTTGCCTTAGGAAAACAAAGCAGGTGAAGAATATGTATTTTTGACACTATGAGTTGTGGTTGGATGGAAATCCCATGGACCTAATCTTTCAGGACATACATCTTGGACAAGCAGTGCAAATGAATAATTAATTTCACCCATAACTGAAAAGGAAGAAAATAGTTGAATTGCCTTTGGGAAATCATATAGTGTTTTTAACAATGCCAAGCTTATTTCTTGAACAAAGGTTTATATTTTTAATATCAGTATTCTTCTGACAATATTCTGGTTTCAAGTAATAGAATACAACAGTTTCTGAAAAATTAAATTTATGGTTCACTCAAATTATATAATTGGCAAAATAGACTACAGTATCTTACCAATGAAGAACTTAGTGGCACAGTGGGTGAGCACTGAATCTGGAGTCAGAAAGATGAATTCAAGTCCAGTTTCAGATATTTACTATGTGACCATAGGCAGCTCTTAACCTGTCTGCCTCATTTTCCTCATCTATAAAATGGGAATAATAACAGTACCTACTTCTCAGAATTTTTGTGAGGATAAAATATGATAACAATTGTGAAGCACTGTGTAAACTTTCAAGTGCTATGTAAATGTCAGTTATTATTATTATTATTATTACTATTATTATAAGGGATATTTTCATAGAAATGCATGACTGAAAAATATGGAGATCATCACGTAGTAAAGGAGGAAAATCAATGGAAAATCCAGATGTTTTGTTGGTAACTAATCAGCATCAAGAAACCTAGGAAAAGCTCACCAAAACACAGGATGTAGAGATATAGAAATAGTGCTATATGCTTCCTTGAGACACAATGCCCACGCTGCTGAGAAAACAAATTTGTTGAATTAACAAAGATTTATAGTGAAGCAAATCTGAATAAAAGTGAAGAAGCTCAATCTATAGTTCATAGGAATACTTTTAAATAAGATTTTCATAAGATTCTTCTGACATGTTCATTTAGTGACTTTTTATTTGAGTAAGGATTGCAATGTTTGATTAATTTGATATACAACAAGTTCACAGAGAATCTAAAAAAGTAATTTGAGCAATAAATTGTGATACTATCAATACAAAATGTATAGAACTTAATTTATCTCTGATTATAGTCTGAATAGATGCATCCAATCATATTGCTTATCTATAAAACTATGCTCTGTTATCTATAAAATTAGGATCTGGCCAAAGCATACAGGTAATGAACAAATTTCTTATATTTGAAGTTTTCTGATGTTAAAATATTCATTCTAAGCATAATTTCACTGAACTTTGGCATTTTGAAATTTTTCTGGTCATAAAGCTTTCTTATTGAAAACTGTTTAAAAAAAACCACCACTTTGTTCCTTCTTGAAAATCTCAGATAAATAGCAGAATGGCAGTGCAATCTGTAAACAGTGTCTTATTTCAGTAATAAAATATGTAGCACCTTTCACCCAATGATCTCAAATTGTTTCAAGAACATGAACTCATTAATACTAATTTTCAGACTCTTGTGATATAATTGATACATGCCTTCCTATTTTGTTCCTCAAACTGTGTTGCAAGAAACCTTGAGACACTTCAAAATGAATCAGATATTGTTTGTTGAAAGGTATTAAAACAATAATTTTAGAGGCTTTTACTACAAGATTTCTGTCACTGTGGAGAATGACTGGTCTATAATAAGAGAGTAACTAAAAGAGATTTTGGTCAAAATAGCAGCTGAAAAATTCAATCAACTGAGCAGTTTCTCATTACAGTTCTAAACAATTGATTTAGTCAGCCAATCAATAACACCTATAAGCACCTACTATGCTAAGTGCTACAGATACAAAGAAAGACAAAAATTATTCTCTGCTCTCAAGTAGATCACAGACTAATGCATGTTGCAGACAACATGCAAACAACAATGTATAGACAAGATATATAAACAAAAATTAGAAATAATTAGCAGAGGGAAGTCACTAGATTTAAGCAGGATCTGGAAACACTTCATGTAGAAGGTGGGATTTTATCTGGGATTTGAAGGAAGCCAGGGAAATTAAGATGTGGAGATGAGGAAAGAGAGCATTCTAGGCTATGTGAGACAGCAAATGAAAATTCCTAGTCAGGAGAAGGCTTACCTTGTTTGAGGAACAGCAAGGAATTCCAATATCATTGGATCACAGAGCGTTTGTGGAGGGGAGTGAAAGATATAAGAAAATGGGAAATAGATGGGAGAAGTTCTGAAGGGCTTTGAATGCTAAACAGAGGATTTTATATTTCATCCTACAAGTGACAGAGAACTACTGGAGTTTATTGAGTATGGGGGTGATGTAGCCAGATCTACACTTTACGAAGATCAGTTTAACACACCTTTCACCAATGATCTCAAATTGTTTTATGAACATGAACTCACTAATACTAATTTTCAGACTCATGATATGACTGATATAAGTGAAGGATGGACTGGGGTGGAAGGAGACTTGTGATAGGGAGACCAACCATGAGGCTATTATAATGATCTAGATATGGGGTAAATAAAGGCCTGCACCAGAGTGGTGGCAGTTAAGAGATGTCACAAAGGTAGAATTTTTAAAAAAATTGGCAAGATTGTGAGGGAGGTAGAGCCAAGATGGCACAGTAAAGTCAGGAACTCACTTGATCTCTCCCCTAAATCTCTCCAAAAAAAGGTCACACATGTCAGATGCACTAATATGACAGAAAAAGAAAATGACAAATGTTGGAGTGCTTGTGGGAAAATTGAAACACGTGTACTATTGGTGAAGTTGTATACTGATTCAATCATTCTGGAGAGCAATTTGGAACTATGCCCAAAGGGCACCTATGCATATCCTTTCACCTAACAATACCACTACTAGGTCTGTATCCCAAAAGGATAAAACTAAAAGGTAAAGGACCTAAGTATACAAAAATATTTATAGCAGCTCTTTTAGTGGTAGAAAAGAATTGGAAATTGAGGGAATGTCCATCAATTGGGGAATAGCTGAACAAGTTGTTGCATATGATTGTGATGGATTACTAATGTGCTTTAAGAAATGATGAACAGGGTGCTCTCAGGAAAACCTGGAAAGACTTACATGAATTAATGCAAAGTGAAATTAGAATAACCAGGAGAACACTGTAAACAGTAACAGCAATATTGTATAATGATCTACCATGAATAATTTAGCTATTCTTAGCAATACAATGATCCAAGACAATTCTGTAGGATATATGATGAAAGGTGCTATCTATCTCCAGAAAAAGAACTGGTAGAGCCTGAATGCAGATCAAAGATACCTTTTCTTCAATTTTTTTATTTTTCTTGGAGTTGTGTGTGTGTGTGTTTTCTTTCACAACATGACTTACATGGAAATGTTTTACACGAGTGGGGAGTTGAGGATGACACTTAGACAGTGAGTCTAGATCTCTAGGAGAATGGTGATATCCTCAACAGTAATAGGAAAGTTATGAAATGGAGAAGATTTGGGGGAAAGATAATGAGATTAGTTTTAGATATATTGAGTTTAAGTTGTCTACAGGACATTTGAGATTGACAATAGGCAGTTAGAGATGAGAGACTGGGGTAAGCAGAGAGCTTAGATCTCAGTAAGTAAATTTGAGGATCATTAGCATAGATATGATGAAAGAGTATATAGAGAGAAGAGGACCCAAGACAGAATTCTGTGGGACACCTACAGTGTGCAGGTATGACCTGGATGAAGATCCAGAAAAAGACACTGAGGAGAGGTCAGAGGAGGAAAACCAGGAAAGATTTTTGTCACACACACACACACACACACACACACACACACAAAACCTAGAGAAAAGAAAAAAGTAATCAATAGTGTGAAAGGTTGCAGAGAGGTCAAGAGGAATGAAGATTGAGAAAAGGCCATTAGATTTGGCAATTAAGAGATCATTAATAACTTTGAAGAGAACAGTTTTGGTTGAATGAGCAGGTCAGTTGGAAGATAGATTGAAGAGAATTAAGTCATAGGGTGGAACCAAAATAGGGGGAATATCTGAAAACAGTACATTGAACACTCCCCCCCACACTCAAATTTTGTGCAAAACAAAACAAAATAACCTCCTGCAAACAGACCTAGAAAGCGCACCAGATTAAATCATGATGGGGAAATCCAAGAAAAAATCTCAGTAAGTCATATTTCCAACCCAGGATATAGGATATAGGATATAGGATACAGACTGAGAAATCTATTGACATTGAGAACTAGGTCCATCCAAGAGTATGGTAAAACACTTCAGTGCCCAGGGATAGTCTGTACACTAGTTAAGAAGAGGTCCCAGCTCCACACTAGGATACTGCAGAGTAGGGGAATAGGTACTAACTGGAAATTTGTCATTACTATCCATTTCCAAGTTATAGATTGAAGATTGACCTTTGCCCAGGGTTGGCATTTTTGGGTAGGGAACAGACACAGGCCCTAGGAAGAGAGGAATAAATTCAGAAACAACCATAGTAGTATGATGCTGACTCCCAGATTAGATCAAGGTCTCAGTTCCATCTTCTAGTCCAGTCTGAATCCCAGGGCAGCAATCCCAGAACCAAGAAGAACTTGTAGTTCTTTGCCTCAGAATTAGGAGAGTTTCACAGCTGGTTCATAATGGCTGAGTCCAGAAGTCTACTGTGGTCAGATTAAAACCAAGGAAAGTGACTTGAAGAGTACAGACCAAGGAGGCCCTGATCAGACCATTTTGGGAGCACAGAAAGTTTGCAGGTCTTGGATCTGAGCTGTTCTAAGAGCCTGAAACAACATAATACTCCAAGAAAGCAGCAACAAGGCAAATCCAGACTTTTCTTCCAAAAGTTCTCAGACCTTGGATCTAACATTGTTTGAAATCAAGAAGTAAACTAGAAGAATCAGCAAACAACAACGATGAAAAGAAGCACATCATAAAAAGCTATTGTGACAGAGATTGGTATGATAAACCTATTAAAAAAAAGAATACCTCCAAAACATCTACAAGAAAAGTCTCAAATAAAAACAGTTTGAGTACAAATTCATCAAGAATTCCTAGAGGAGATGAAGCAAGAGTTTAAAAAGGAGAAAAGATATTTTTATAATAAGAAGTATAGAAGAAATAATGAGAAAGGGAATTACTTACTTGGAAGAAAGATAATAAAACTTTAGCCAGACAAAAAATTGCCTAAATGGATCATTACAAGTTAATGACTCAACAAAATAAGAAGAAATTTTAAATTGAAGTTAAAAAAACCCTGAAAAATAAAAGAAAATGCATATTAGCTCTTAACAAAAACAACTGACCTGGAAAACAGATTGGAGATTAAAAAAATTAAAAATCATTTTAGTACCTGATCATTATGACAAAAAAAGGGGGGGAAACTAGAAACCACATTTCACGAAATCTTGGGGGCAGAGGGAAGATGGTGGAGAAAGTCAGGGACTTGCCTGAGGTCTCTCAAATTCCCTTCCAAATACCTTTAAAACAATGCCTCAAAATCAATTTCTAGAAGAGCAGAACCCACAAAAGGATGGAGTTAAACAATTTTCCAGTCCAAAACAACTTAGAAGTTCAGTAGGAAAGGTCTGTCATACTGGAGTGAAAGTGGAACACAGTTCATTGCAGGCTGCACCAGCTCAGACTGGGCCCCAGAAAAACCAGGAACAGGCCTTGGGGGCAACTGAATCAGCAGCAGCAGTGGCTGGCTACTTCTGGAGCTCTTAGCCCAGAGACAGGAAAAGGGTCAGAAAACTGTTCAGGAGGAGATTAAAGGAGGCACTTTGCTGGCAACTGGGGCAGGACTCTGTTGCAAAAAAAATTGCTTATAGTCACTCACAGACCTAAGCACCATCCAGGAAAGGAGTAAACACATCTTCCCCTAGATCTTACCACCTTTGAAGAACAGAAAGCTTACAGACCCCCAGAACTTGCTCTGAAAACAGTAGCACAAAAACCCTGAAGCTTGGGAAAGTACACCTTCTAACTCAGAAGCAGATCCCCACTTTATTATGTAGTTAAAAATCAAGAAATAGACTGGAAAATGAGTCAACAACAGAAAAAAAATGCTAACTATAGAAAGCTAGTATGGTGACAAGGAAGATCAAAACACACACTCAAAAGAAGACTACAGAGTCAAAACTGCTACATCCAAAACTTCAAAGAAAAACATTAATTGGTCTCAGGCCACAGAAGAGCTCAAAAAAGATTTTAAAAATCAAGTAAGATAAGTAGAGGAAAAATTGGGAAGAGAAGTGAGGGTGATGCAAAAATCATGAAAAAAGAGTCAACAGCTTAGTAAAGAAGGAACAAAAAATACTGAAGAAAATAATATCTTAATAAACAGAATAGGCCAAATGGTAAAAAAAAAAAAAAAAAGGGAAGGGGTACAAAAATTCAATGAGAAGAAGAATGCCTTGAAAGGCAGAATTAGCCAAATGGAAAAAGTTATACAAAAATTCAGTGAGGTGAAGAACTCCTTAAAAAGTAGAATTGTCCAAATGGAAAAGGAGGTACAAAAGTTCACTAAAGAAAATAATTCCTAAAAAATTAGAGTTGCACAAATAGAAGCTAATGACTTTATGAAACATCAAGAAACAATCAAACAAAATCAAAATAATGAAAAAAGAGAGGAAAATGTGAAATATCTCATCGGAAAAACAAATAACCTAGAAAATAGATCCAGGAGAGATAATTTAATTATTGGACTACCTGAAAGCCATGATAAAAAAAAAACCTAGACATTATCTTTTAAGAAATTATCAAGGAAAACTGCCCCAATGTTCTAGAACCAGAGGGCAAAATAATAATTGAAAGAATACACCTATCACCTCCTGAAATAGATCCCCAAATGAGAACTCCCAGGAATATTATGACCAAATTCCAGAGCTCCCAGGTCAAGTAGAAAATATTGCAAGCAGCCAGAAAGAATCAATTCAAATATTGTGGAGCCACAGTCAGGATACCACAAGATTTAGTAGTTTCTACATTAAAGGATTGGAGGGTTTTGAATATGATATTCCAGAAGGCAAAGGAGCTAGGATTACAACCATGAAACATCTACCCTTGGGGAGGGGGGGAAATAAACATTCAATGAAATAGAAGACTTTCAAGCATTCCTGATGAAAAGACCAGAGTTAAATAGATTTTTTTTTACTTCAAATACAAAATTCAAGAGAAGCATAAAAAGGTAAACAGAAAAGAGAAATCATTAAAAATTTCAATAAAGTTTAACTGTTTACATTCCTGCATGGGAAAATGATATTTACAACTCCTAAAAACTTTCTTATCATTAGGGCAGTTATAAAGAGTATACATAGAAGGCATGAATGTGAGTTGAATATGATGGTATGATTATCCAAAAAAAATAAAACTAAGGAGTAATAAAGAAGAATCCACTAGGAGAAGGAGAAAGGGAGTGGTAGAATGGCATAAATTATCTCACATAAAAGAAACATGAAAGAGCCTTTATTTATAATGAAGAGGAAAATGGGGAAGGTAGGGGTGAGGGGAGAGAGCAAACCTAACTCTCATTGGAATTGGTTTGAAGAGGGAATAAACATACACACTCAGCTGGGTATAGAAATCAATCTTACCCTACAGGAAAGTAGGAGTTGAAGAGGATAACAAAAGGGAAATGATGATGAAAGGGAGGGCAGATTGAGGTAGGTAAAAGACAGAAGCAAAACACTTTTGAGTGTGAACAGGGTGAAAGGAAAGAGAGTAGGATAAACATGGGGGGGAATATGATTGAGGGAAATACATAGTAATCAAAAGTGTGAAAAAAATTTTACATTGTTTCTCTGATACATACCTCATTTCTCAAATTATAGATAAATGAATCAAATTTATAAAAATGAGAGCCATTCCTCAATTGAAAAATAGTCAAAGGATATAAACAGGCAGTTTTCAAAGTAATCAAAGCTATGTATAATCATATGAAAAATGATCTAAATCACTATTGATTAAAGAAATGCTAATTAAAACAATTCTGAGGTACCACTTTACATTTATCAGATTGGCTAATATAAGAGAAAAGAAAAATGACAAATGTCAAGTGGATGTGGGAAAATTGAGACACTAACACATTATTGGTGAAGTTGTACACTGATTCAACCATTCTGGAGAGCAATTTGGAACCATGCCCAAAGAGCTATAAAACCACGTGTGTCCTTTGACCTGGCAATGCCACTACTAGGTCTGTATCCCAAAGAGATAAAAAAAAATAAAAAGACCTATATGTACAAAAATATTTATAGCAATTCTTTTAATGGTGGGAAAGAATTGGAAATTGAAGGGATGTTCATCAACATGAATGGCTGAACAAGTTGTGGTATATGATTGTGATGGAATACTATTGTGCTATTTTAAGAAAGGATGAGTAGGATGCTTTCAGAAAAACCTGGAAAGACTTACATGAAATGATGCAAATTGAAATGAGCAGAGTAAAAGAACATTATACACAGTACAGCAACATTGTATGGTGAGTAACTGTGAATGACTTAACTATTCTCAGCAATACAATGATCCAAGACAATTCCAAAGAACTTATGATGAAAAAATACTCTCCATCTCCAGATTAAGAACTATGGAATCTGAATGTAGATCAATACATACTTTTTCCTTACTTTATTTTTCTTAGGATTTTTTTTGGTCTGTGTTTTCTTTCACAACATGACTAACATGGAAATATGGGTTACATAACTTCACATGTACAACCTACATAAATTTCTTGCCTTTTC
Organism: Vombatus ursinus; assembly: GCF_900497805.2. Classification (NCBI taxonomy): domain Eukaryota; kingdom Metazoa; phylum Chordata; class Mammalia; order Diprotodontia; family Vombatidae; genus Vombatus; species Vombatus ursinus. The sequence continues at coordinate 18,705,212 of NW_020954587.1, read as the reverse complement.
AATGATGGGGTGAGGGGAGGAAGAGAGGGAGAGAATTTGGAATTCAAAATTTTTTAAAAAGAATGTTAAATTTTTTTATATGTAATTGGGGGAAAAATAAAATGTTAAATCATTAAGAAATAAACTTCTGCTGAAGAGGCAAAAAAAAAAAAAGAAATCTTAATAGAAAACTACCCAGTTCTTTTAGAATTAGAGTGCAAAATGGAAATATAAAGAATCCATTGTTCATCTGAAAAAAAAAATCCCAAAATGAAAACTCCTGGGTAAATTGTAGGCAAAATGCAGAGCTTCCAGATCAAAGAAAAAATACTGTAAGCAGCCAGAAAATAAATGAATTAAAGTACTGAGGAGCTACACTCAGGTTAACACATGATTTAGTAGCCACCCCTGTGAAGGAGCAGAGAATTTAGAATATGATATTTCAGAAGGTAAAGGATATGGGTTTATAGTCAAGAATAACTTAAGCAGCAAACAGAATATAATTCTTCAGGGTAAAAATAAATTTTTAATGAATAGACTTCTAAGAATTTTGGGTAAAAAGATCAGAACTGTGTGGAAACTTTGAAGTACAACATAAGAATTAAGAGAAACATAAAAATTGAACAAAAAATGATAAAGGGCTAAACAAGGATAAACTGCCCATGTTCTAATGAGGGGAGGTGATACATTTGTCCCCTTTGAACTCTACCATTTTCAAAGGTGATAGGGGGAATCTTATTATGCAAGGTCTGGACATGGTTCTCTTTGTTTGACTATCTTAGAAGAGAAATGGAAAGAGAGGGGGAGAGGAATACACTAGGGGAAAGGAAGGTTATAGAAAATTACCTCACATAAGTAGGGTGCACAGATAAGAAGGGAAGGATAGATAGATACACAATTTATACAACATAAATACATTTCACTAAACAGGGAAATAGGAGGGAAAGGAGAGAAGGAAAAGAATACAGAAGATAGATGAAGGGAAGGCTTAGCCCTAAGCAAAACAAACTCTAGGGATGTCCAAAAATATTTAGTCTTTTTTGAGGTGACAAAGACTACAAATCTGAGGGGATATTTATAAACTGAGGAAAGGCAATATGATAAAAACAAGTAACTTTGAAAAATAATGACTGATCAATCAGTCTAATAACCAACCATAATTCCAGAGGGCTAGTGATGAAACATGGTACCCACCTCATGACAGCAAGGTGAAAAACTCAGAAAGAAGGACTCAAAGTGTATAATGAGACATAAGGTTTTTTGGACACGGCCAATGTGAAAATTTGTTTTGCTTGACTATATATTCTGTAACAATGGTCTTATTTTTCTTTTTTTCTTAATGTCTAGAGTGGAGGATGGAAGTAGGAGAAGAAGAGAAGGCAGATTTTTGATGAATGAAAAAAATTAAAATGTAAGTAAAAAAGAAAAAAATTGGTTAAAAAGAGTAAGGGGGAAAGGAAGTAGAGGCAACTATTGCAAATGGCCTTCTCAAGTTTAGCCACAAAAAAGGAGGCTAGATAGATAGTAAAGATGGATGGATGGATGAAGTAAGAGTTTTTTTTATGACAGGAGAGACATGGGCATTTGTAGGTGACAGAAAAGCAGCTGGTAGGCAGTGAATGAAAATATATGAGAGTGGGAATAATAGAGCAGTCTTCTGGAGAAAATAAGATGAAATGGGATAATTTGGGTAAAAGAGGGGTTCAAAATGGTCATCTCTTCATGTAAGACATGAGTGAAGGAGAATGACAGGTGGCATCCAGGTCATATGACATGAAGAGGGAAAAAAGGGAGCTCTCAAAGAATGGCCTCATTTTTTTCAGTAAAATATGAAACAAGGTTCTTAGCTGATGGGGGATAGGGAAATGGAATCACAGGAAATCTGAGGAGGGAAGAAAAGGGTTGGAACAGCTGCTATTGTGAATGGGATGGTGAGTTAATTAGAGAAGTGTAAAAGAATTGGCTTGCAGTAATGAGGTTATGTGACAGAAATTATAATGCATCCAGGTAGCACAATTTCACAATTTTCTCTAGCTTCATTCTTGAGCACATATATTAGAGTGAAGACAAAGGGTGGTGAGATTGATTTAAGTCTGAGGCATTGCAGACCAAGGGATTCAAGCAGAGAGTATAGAGTTGAACTGGTTCACCAAGGGTTCAAGATGGGAGAAAGAGAAGAGTGTAGTGTTGAGGAAGTGGTCTGGGAGAGAACTAAGGAGGTGAGGGATTGGAGATCACAGTATGAACACAGAACAAGATTTTGGGGTAGTAATCAGAAGAAGAGAAGGGCTGACAATAGATTGTGATCAGATAAGGGAATCTCAGAGTTCATGAACATGACAGTAGAGCATTTATAAATGGTGGCAAGATCAAGGGTATGGCTATGTTTGTGTGTGACTGAGGTGAAGTGGAAGAGTAAGTTATATGAAATTAGTAAGTTGAGGAACTGTGAGGCTACTGTGCTTGAGGGATTATTAACATATATGTTGAAATCCTCTAGTGTAAGGCAAGAGTTAGGAAGGAGAGAAACTGAAGCAGGCACTGTACTCTTTGGAGAAGGTCCTAGAAAGTAGCATATAATACCTTCCAGACTCTTGAATGAGTGGTAAAGGAGAGATGACTGAATGATGGTGGTAGAGAGAGAATGTGGAAGTAGCTTTTGGGAGTAAGGAATATTCAAACTCCCCCTCTTCAACCAGTGAATGAGGAGAGTTAGTGAAAATATAGCCATTCTTGGAAAGGGTAGCCAGGGAGGCAAGTTTCAATGAGATTCAGAAGATGAAAGGAGTTTCAAGGAAAAGACTTAAGAAGAAAGCAAGTTTTACCTGCCAAAATAAACTCAGGAACTATATGAACATAATTACAAAACACAATTTACAAAATACAAAGTCAGATATAAAAACTGGAAGAATATTAATTGCTCATGGGTAGGCTGAGCCAATATAATAAAAATGACTATTCTACCTACATTAATCTACTTATTCAGTGCCATGCTACCCAAATTACCAAAAATTATCTTATAGAGCTAGAAAAAATTATAACAATATTCATCTGAAAGAATAAAAGGTCAAGAATATTAAGGGAATCAATAAAAAAATGTGAAGGAAGGTGGCCTATTTGTATCAAATTTCAAATTGTATTGTAAAGCAGTAATCATCAAAATAATCTGGTATTGACAAAGAAATAGAGTGGCAGATCAGGGTAATACATTAGGTACACAATACACAGTAGTAAATGATTATAGTAATTTAATGTTTGATAAACCCAAAGATCCAAGCTTCTGGGACAAGCACTCACTATTTGACAATAACTGCTGGGAAAACTAGAAAAGAGTATAGCAGAAACTAGAGATAGACCAACATCTCACACTATATTCTAAGATAAGGTCAAAATGGACACATGATTTAGACATAAAAGGTGATATTATAAGCAAATTAGGGGAGCATGGAATAGTTTACCTGTCAGGTCTGTGAATAAAGGAAGAATTTAGGAACAAACAAGAGATAGTGAGCACTATGGAATGGAAAATGGATAATTTTGATTACATCCAATTAAAAAGGGCTTGTACAAACAAACCCAATGTGATCAAAATTAGAAGGATAGCAGAAAACTGGGAGGAATGTTTACAGCAAGCATCTCTAATAAAAAAAAGTCAGTTTCTTCATCTGTAAAATGAGCTAGAGAAGGAAATGGCAAATAATTAGAGTTTTTCTTTTTGTTTTTCCAACAAACAATTATGATTTTATTAATATATTAAAATATATAGATATAGTAACATACATCAATATATTAAATATTTATAATATCTAAAATAAAGAACTAAGTCAAATTGATAAGAATGCAAGTCATTCCCCAATTGATAAATAGTCATAAGAACAGGTAGTTTTCAGACAAAGAAATCATAATCATATAAAGATGCTCTAAATCACTATTAATGAGAGAAATGCACATTAAAACAACTCTGAGACACTGCCTCACACCTATAAAATTGGCTAATATGACAGAAAAGGAAATTATAAATGTTGGAGACGACATGATAAAATTGATATACTAATGCACTATTGGTGGAGCTGTGAACTGATCCAACCATTCTGGAGAGCAATTTGGAATTATGCCCAAAGATCTATAAAACTTTGCATATGCTTTGATCCAGCAATACAACTACTAGGTCTATATCCAAAAAAAAGATTTTTAAAAATGGAAAATGACCTATTTGTACACAAATGTTTATAGCAACTTTTTTTGTAGTGGCTTAAAAATAGAAATTGAGGGAATGGCCATCAATTGGGGAATGGCTGAACAAATTGTTGTGTATGATTGTAATGGAATAATATTGTGCTATAAGAAATGATAAGCAGGGTGATCTCAGAGAAACCTGGAAAAACTTACTTGAGCTTATGCAGAATAAAGTAAGCAGAACCAGAAGAACAGTGTATACAGTAATAGCAATATTGCATAATAAACAACTGTGAGTGATTTAGCTATTCTTAGCAATAAAATCATCCAAGACAATCCCAAAGGTCTCATGATGAAAAGTGCTATTCACTTCCAGAGAAAAAATTGATGGAGTCTGAATACAGATCAAAACATACTAATTTTCATTTTCTTTCTTTTAGTTCAAGTTTTCTTCCACAAAATGACTAATACAGAAATATGTTTTGCATGATTGCACATGTATAACCTGTATTAGAGAGCTCACCATCTCAGGGAAAGGTTAGCAGAGGGAGGGGAGGGACAGAATTTGGAACTCAAAAATGTAAAAAAAAAATTAAAAATTGTTTTTACATATAATTGGGGGAAATAAATATAAATTTTTAAAAAGGATGAAAGCAAATTTGTTGCCTATGGAGCAGGCATTCCAGTGAATATGGTGGAAGGAGTGATAGCTTTAGAGTGGGACATTTGAGGGGGCATGAATTGAAGAGAATGGAAATAAAAGTTTGGAATAGGAATTTGGTTTGAATGGGTTTGAATGATACTCATCTGTGGTTTAGAATAACTGTAATGGGAAGGGTATTATTGGGGAAATGTGTTAATCATTCAGGAAAGAATTTAGATATATTTTCATTGTCCATAAGGGTTTGGCCTCAAAATAAATTCCTCTCAGGGCCTCAGGGAGTTGAGGCAAAGGAATATGTACTTGAAGTTGAAGGAATAGTGTTACTTTGAGATAATAAACTTTTTATATCATTTGATATTACTGTTAAAATGGTAGGACTCCAATATGGAGTTACTTAGGCTAAGTGGTCTTACTGTCCATGATGCATATGACACAATGCCTAAAAAGCAAGACAGACAGCTTTTGTACCTTCCACTCTTCTGATCTATGTTAACCCTATGTTAAGTAATTAATATTTATAACTTGTGATTGGGTAAAATTCCTAGTTGACTGGAGCTGCCCGAGCCACTCCTCTTCTGCTCTCTCAGCTAACCAACTCAAAACCTCATCCAATTTCTGGTCCTGATAAAGAAACTCCCTCTACCCAAACCCTACCTGAGCCCACTATCCACAAGTGACTCCAAGAACTTCTCTACTACATCTGGATCTGATTAAAAATGTCCTCTCCCAATCTGGATATGATTACTTGTTTTCCACCAGGACCATTTTTAGAGTACAAAACTTCTCTAACTTAACTCCAGCTTTGAGCAGGTGCTCTTTCCAACACAACTCCCTTTCCGTCATGCTGAATTTCTTGCATCTGTGAGGATGAACCTCTGTCTGTCTATATTTCCATATGGTGTGTATATATACTTTTTTTGCTTGCTTGCTATGCCACATTTTATTATTTATCTAATTTCCTGTGAATCCCTGAATCCAAGTCTTTCCTTTAACCCAAGCTATGAGACCAAATAAAGCCAGGGCACAAGACAAGGCTGGGACTTGATAGAATGGCCTTTTCTTTCTCCCCAAAGGAGGCTGGAGACTAGGGAGGAGATAGAGTGATGGACTAATGTCCTCTCCCTTCACCACAAAGGCAGGAGGCAATTTATTTTCCACTATATTGACATGAAATCATTGATTTTATCTATGTCATTGGTGTATAACTACTGATGTGGCAAGTGACCAACAAGCCTCCGTAGTGCTCCTAAACCAGATTAAAATATTATTGAGAAATGTTTAACATATTAAATAAAACATACATAGATAAAATTAATTTGTGGTATTTTAAGTCAATATATATATATATATATATATATATATATCCTGCAGGAATCAGTTTCTATTTGAGTTTAATGCCATTGATCTACATCATACAGCTATAGACTAAGCAACTTATAAAAGTAGCCAAATGAGAAGCTACACCTTCTATACCAATATTGAACATTTAGTAAGAGGACAGAAATAGTTGGTCTGTGATTGTAATCAAAGAGACCTTTCTAATTTTTAAAAGGAAGGAATAATATATACAGGACATCTTTTCTCACAGTCCTGTTTAGCTGTTGGTTTTAAGAGTTAATTAGTTTTTTAAAAGGCACTATTTTAAAAGATTTTTTTCTGTGATTACTTACTTTAGAAAAAGATTAGCATCTTACATCTTAATTTCAACACCATGTGCACATTCACATGTGTATGTGTATGTGTATATTTTGAGTTAAAGGTCTGGTTCACTCATTTTCTCATTCTGGGAGGGTATGCACTTAACGATTTGAAGTGGGGCAGCTAAATGGCACAGTGGATAGAGCACCGGTTCTGGAATCAGGAGGACTTGAGTTCAAATTTGGCCTCAGACATGACACTTATTAGCTGTGTGACCCTAGGCAAGTCACTTGACCCCAATTTACCTTGCCAAAGAAAAAAAAATTTGAAGTGTAAGGTTTTGGATTTGGCAATTAGCTTTATGAATGGTCATAACTAAATATAATGTCCCTTTATCACCTCAAAATAGAAAATTATGCCTAATAAACATCAACAACAACAAATGATAAAGAGAAGAAAACATCACAGGAAAAAAATATCTCTCAGAAAATTTAAAAAAAATGAAAACAATGAGTAAGCAAAAAAAACCTCTCAAAATCTCAATACCCCATTACTTTGCATAAAATATAGATTAAGAGAAAGTAAAGGGAGGTCAATAAAAGCAAATACCAAAATATCAACAGTAAGGTTAGATCTATTACATGAATGTTCAGAGCATTAAATAAACTGAATAAATGAAAGATCAGTCAATGGTAACATAAAAACGTTCTTAAGTGAAAGATTAAGGGAAAATGAACATCAGATTTGACAGCTTAGAACAGTTGGTGGAAACCATTAATGAATCATATTCTCTGAGGAATACAATGGTCTTGATAAAAGACACGCAAAGATAAAGAGTAACTGGAAATCAATGAAAGAGAAAAAGAGAGAAAGATGACTTCATCCAATAATTGCCCATCTAGCCATGCAGAGCACATTTCTTCATATGAATAGATTTTACATACAAGCAAAGAATTCTATAATATCTTGCCTCTGATCCCATTCCTACAAAATGCAATAGCCATAAAAGGCCAAGAGTTCTAGGAAGGGCTTTTTGCATTCAAACCAACTAGGAAGTAGAATCAGGTAAATAAGACTTTAAAGCAGAGGATAATAAAGTGATTATAAAGGATTTTACATTCTTAAGAGTTACATTCTTAAGCCTCCTTGATGTTCCATCATGAGGAAAAGGTATTGGGGAAAAATGGATAGGAATTGAATGAGAAATGTTATAGAGTGGGGTCAGAGACAAGTAAATGGCTTTGAGGAGAGAAGGGAAAACTATCCTACTTTGAATTTGAGTAGTACGTTTATTTTGTTTTTGTTGTATTTATTCTTTCCTGATCTTAAGTGAATGACTATCAGAGAAGGAATAGACCCAGTTATGAGCATGTGAGCATTCAAAGGTAGGAAGAACCATCAGAGTGTAACATTTAAAATAAGGCAAACTGGGGCATAAAGTTCTGAGCATGATCAATTTGTTAACAAAGCACGAATTTACCTCTGCAGCTGGATTTTGATTCAGGTCTGTCTAACTTTAGGCTCAGCACTGTATCCATAGGAGAATAATGGATCTTTTTTTTTTTTGACCACCACCTCCCTCAGTCCACCCTCCCTTTTCTTCCCCTTTACTCTTACAACTTCTTCCCTCCCTTCTATCCTCCTTCCCTTTTCTTTCCCCTTTTCCCTCCTACTGACTATAGGACAAGTTAGATTTCTATACCTAACTGATTATGAGAATAAGGTTCAAACAATGCTCATCTCCCTGCTTCTTTCCCTCTACTGTAACAGGTTTTTGTGCCTTTTCTTGTAATGTAATTTACTTTTGTCTGTCTCCTTTCTTTTTCTCCCAGTACAATCCCTTAATTAGAGCCACTTAATCCACTTACTTAGATCCATTTAATCCACTTAATTAGATTTTTTTATCATTACATCAAAGTCAACTTATACCCACCCCTTCTGTCTATGTATACCCCTTTTAACTTGTGTAATAACAATACAGTCTTCAAGAGTTACAAGTGTCATCTTTCCTTGTAGGGATATAAACAGTTTGCCCTTATTAATAACATGTTGTTGTTTTTTTCTGTCCTTTTTACCTTTTTATGTCTCTCTTGAGTTTTGTATTTGAAGATCAAATTTTCTGTTGAGCTCAGCTCTTTTCATCAAGAAGTTTCGGAAGTCCTCTATTTCACTGAAGGACCATCTCCTGCCCTGAAAGATTATGCTCATTTTCACTAGGTAGTTGATCCTTGGTTGTAATCCAAGCTTCTTTGCCTTATGGAATATCATATTCCACACCCTACAGTCTTTTAATGTAGAAACTGCAAGGTCCTATGTAATCCTGACTGTGGTTCCATGATATTTAAATTGTTTCTTTCTGGCTGTTTGCAGGATTTTCTCTTTGATCTGGTAATTTTGGAATTTGGCTACTATTTTCCTTGGTGTTTTTAATTTGGGATCTCTTTCAGGAGGTGATTAGTGGATTCTTTTGATGACTATTTTACCCTCTGGTTCTAAGACCTCAGGGCAGTTTTCCTTGATGATTTCCTGAAAGCTGCTGTCCAGGCTCTTTTTTCATCATGGTTTTCATGTAGACCAATAATTTTTAAATTGTTTCTCCTAGATCTATTTTTCAGGTCAGTTGTTTTTACCAATGAGGTATTTTACATTTTCATCTATTTCTTTCCTTCTTTTGTTTTTGTTTAACTGATTCTCACTCTCTCAAAGAGCCATTAGCTTCCACTTGCCCAATTCTAATTTTTAATGAATTGTTTTCTTCTATTAGATTTTGTACCTCCTTTTTCATTTGGCCCATTTTACTTTTTAAGGAGTTCTTCTCCTTAATGAGTTTTTGTGCCTCCTTTTCCATTTGGCCAATTCTGCTTTTTAAGGAGTTGTTTTCTTTAGTGTACTTTTTTTCCAGTTGGCCAATTGTACTTTTTAGGGACTTGTTTTCTACAGTTAATTTTTGTCCTTCATTTTCCAAGATATTGACTCTTTCTTGCATACGTTCCATTTCTTTTCCCAATTTTTCTTCTACCTCTCTTATTTGACTTCCAAGAAGGTGTTTTGGGCTTTGAACCAGTTTGTATTCACTTTTGAGGTTTCAGATGTGGGTGTGTTGACAATGTCCTCTTCTGATTTTCTGCCTTGATCATCCCTGTCCCCATAATAAGAATCTATGGTCATTGTATGTTTATTTTTGCCCATAATGTTTTCTTATTTCCTGACTTTTAAAAAAATTGAGCTCTCCTGCTGGCAATCACAGGGCACTGACCCAAGCTTCTTGTGCTGGGAGTCCAGGGTCTGGTCACTGGCTTTGTTTGCTGGGGCCTTGGGTGCTGGCAGTTGGAGGTTGTAGGGTTCTGAGAGCTTACCTGATGTTGGGCTGGAATCAGCAATACTGAAGCTCTAGGGGTAGGGGTGGAGAGTCTGGCCCCTAGAGGATGCCTGCTCACCTGAGTTTTGCGCTCCTTTCTTTGGCCCCTGCTCACCTAGGCCTTGCACTCTTTTCTTTGGCTCCTGCTCAGCTGGATGTTTTGCTGCTGCAGGATGTCTCTCAGCCTGGAGCTTTACCTCTTGGAGTTGTGCTTCCCACAGTTTTGCTGAGGCACCGGGGGACTCAGCTGCCAGAGAATGCTGTGGCACATGGTGGTTTTTCAAGCTGGTTTCCACCAGTTCCCCTGCCCATATTGAGGCACTAGGGGATCCTGGTGTTGATGCTTGCTGTTCCATCACCCTGAGGTTCAGGATCTCCCCTTGGTATGCTCAGGTGGGGTTTTCTGCTAGCTTGTTAACATTCTGTACTGCTACCCCTCCCCCAGAGTGAGAGGAGCCTTTCCCTTTAATTCCCTAAACTTCCTGGGCTACAAGACTGCTGCACCCCATCTTTCTTGTTGGTTCAGCTATTTTAGAGTTTTTCCTGGGGCAATATTTTCTGGGCTTTCAGAGGTCAATAAGGGAGGGTGAAAGCCATCTTACTCCACAATCTTGGCTCCTGGAAGCCAAAGTTGGTCTGGATCTTTAATGTAATAGAGATATTTTAGGCATTTTTGATATTAAAACAAATATCAGAGGTGAGTAGGAACTATTGATTAAAATATTAAGCAAGGAATAAACAAAGGAAACTTACTAATCCTAGAGGAAATATTGAAAGGGGGGGAGTACCCAAGAATATAAAAGATTGGCTCTTAGACAATTGTGGCATTACTAACAAATTGTGGTATATGAATGCAATGGAATATTATTGCTACAAATAAGATTTCAGAAACCTGAGTTGCATAAATTGACACAGAATGAAGCAGGCAGAAATATGAGAGCAATGTATATAAGGACAGCAACACTGTAAAGTAAAACAACTTTGAAAGACTTAAGAATTCTGATCAATGTGATGAACAACCATGTTTCCAGAGGACCTATGATAAAACATATTACCCACCTCTTGACTGAGAGATGATAGAAACAATGTGTAGGGACATACATTTTTGGATAGGACTTCTATATGGTTTCATTTGGGTTTACTATGTTCACTTGTTAAAAGGGTTTCCCCCTTTTCTTTCTCTCTGTTTTTAATGGGGGGAGGTGGAAGAGATGGTTAAATTGACTAGGTTTAAATTGGGTTAGAAATTATTTTTTCATTCATGAAATTGACTAAGTATTATGTTCATTGAAGCTACCATCATTCCCTTTCTCCAGAGGGAAGAGGGAAAGAATTACTTTACAGTTATCTCATTTGATTTTCATAACAACTTTGTGTGGTACGTGCAATTATTCCCCTTTTACAGTTAAGGAAACTAAGGCAGATAACAGTTAAGTGACTTGCTCAGGGTCACACACCTAGTAAATATCTGAGGCTGGATTTGTAAACAGGTGTCCCTGACTTCTGGCTCAATGCTCTTTCCACTGAGCCACCTAGCTATTTCTCAAAATATTCATAGAAATTTTCCATAAAATTTCCTCTCCTATCAAACATAATGAAGTCAGGAGAAGGTCAATGAAACAAGTGTTTATTTGGTTGTTGAGTGGTGACAAAATTTTGGCAGCTATGAGGTATTTATCAGAGACAAGCTCCATACAGTTTGGCATGCTCTGGATTCAGAGAGATAGATAAGAGAGCCAGGAAAACATTGATAGTTCCTAAACAGCACTCTATTCTGCCTTTTAAGCCAAATGTTTTTTTCACTTATGTGGAACTTTGATTCCCTTAATGTGCTTGAAATAAAATTTATAAAGGTAGATCCCACAGAAAGTTAAAAAAATTATCAATGCCAGTCAAGATTAGGAGCCCTGCTAAATAAGAAAGAAAGGGAATGAAAAAGAGTGATTTCAAACGGAGGAAGTTCCTGATTAACTAGTTTGGTATAATCTTTTAGAAAAACAAATCAATCAGTGGTCCTGTCAAAAACATGTTTAAATTGACTGAAAGTCAAAGTCACCTTGGATGTTTTGGATCTCTTTTCAGATTAAGAACAATGAAAGAAAAGTTAGTTTAAATAAAATAGGAATGAATCTGAACCTCTATCCAATCAAAGTTGAATTGTGGGTTTCCACAGAATTGGAAAAAAAAATCCGCTGGTTTCAAAAGCAACAAAAAAACCCACTTAACTGTTTCTCTTAATTCCTTTACATTCTGCCTTTCCTAAGGATCAGAAGCTGTGAAATGCTATTGCAAAGGTTATTCATTTAGTATTCTGACCACAAATGGTAAAAACTTTCCACAGACCTGAAAGTAACCTTCAACAGTTATCACAAAGCAGAGCAGTAAATAACACAGGGCAGGTTTTGCCTCACAGCACTGACATTGGGTGGGGCACAGACTTTCTCCTTGGGAGGAGCTGTTCCTGAAGCTTACTTTGAATTCCTTTGCCAGAAACACAGCTATACAGAATAAATGTCACCCCCAGGCAACCACTCCCAAGTTCCCATAACTGTAATATCCCTTTACTATAACATCCCTTTCCCAGGACAACCACACTGCTTTCTGACTGTCCCTGACCGGTTCTCCAGCTTGGACATTTTGCTACTGGGACACAGGGAATTGAAATGATTTGGAAAGATTTACATAGCTAGGAAGTGGAAAAGACAGGATAATAACTGTCTTCAAATCTCTGAGGGGCTGTCTTGTGGAAGGACTAGAATTTGCTCTTCTTGACTCCAGAGAGCAGAACTAGGAACAATGGGTGGAAGCTTCAGAGGGGAAGATTTAGGCTAGAGGTAAGGAAAAAACTTCCTAAGGATTCAACCCAAATCCTTTGACAACAAATACACACCACTATTGTCAAAAACACTGTAATCCAAATTACAATGACTATATCCCATTGTCAATACTACTATGACCTCCTCTTGCCACCACATTAACTATGGTTTTCCCTAAGAGAAAATATCCCTCTTTGTAGCTCTGGCTGTAAAAAGTTTTAATCCACACAATCATGGAAAAACCGTACTTTTCTAATGATTACTCAAGACATCTGGGTTTTAGTGCTGGATGAATCACAAATTAGCTATATAACTTTGGGTCAAATTATTTTTAAAAGAAATTGTATTTTATTTTCAATTCCTAATTCACTTCCTCCCACTTCTCCCATTGAGAAAGGAAGAAAAAGAAAACTTGTTACTAATATAAATAGTCAAGCAAAACAAATTCTTGCTTTAACCACATCCAAATATTAGACATGTAATTATATGTGCGTATGTATGCATGTACCTACACATATATGTATACATACATATATGTATTGTGTACACACAGATATAAATTTGGGGTTAGGGTTACATATATTTATGCCTCAGTCTGCACTCTGAGCACATCTTTATGTGGATGTAGGTTAAATGTTTGATCAAAAGTTCCCTGGAATTGAGGTTTGTTATTATGTTGATCAGAGTCCCTAAATCTTTCAACATTATTTGCCTTATGATATCATTATCCTATGAGATGTTCCCCTGCTCTGAATCAATACATACAAGTCTTCCCAGGTTTCTCTGAAGCCATCCCCTTCATCATTTATTGCAGCTTAATATTATTCTATCACATTCATATATCATTACTTGTTCAGATATTCTCCAATTGACGGGCATCTACCCCTGCCAGTTTCCAGTTCTTTGCCACCACAAAAAAAGCTGCTATAAATGTGTCTGTGTGTGTGTGTGTGCGTGCATGTGTGCGTGTCCTTTTCCTCTTTATTTGATCTCTTTGAGGAATAGACTTAGTAATAGACTTGCTGGCTCACAGTTTATTAATTTGGGGGGCATTATTTCAAATTGTCTTTCAGAATGGCTGGATCAGTTTACAATTCTACCAACATGCCCTCTAGGATTTGTCATTCTCTTTCTACATCAACTTTGCCAATATGATGAGTAAGAGGTCATACCTGAGAGTTGATTTCATTTGCATTTCTGTAATTATCAGTGATTTAATTTTTAATTTATTTTAAAATATTTTATTTCACTAAATATTTCCCAATTATAGGTAAACAAATTTAATATTTGTTTAAATTTTTTTGACTTCTAAATTATCTCTCTCCCTCTCTATCCTCCCCTCTCCTTAAGAAATCAAGCAAGTTGATATTAATTATATATGTAAAATAATATAAAACATATTTCCACATTAGCTAGGTTGTTAAAGAAAACAGATAAAAAAGGAGAAAAATAAAGTTTAGAAAGTATGTTTCAATATGATTCAGAATTTATCAGTTCTCTTTATGGAGATGGATGACATTTTTCATCATGGGTCTGAAGAGGTGTACAGGTTTTGGGGTGCTCGAATGGACCTCCCCAAGATTGCGGCACTAGGTCTGCCTGAATGAATTCAACCCAAATCTTCTTCCAGCCAGAGAAAAAGTTTATTAAAGATAAATCACATATAGGCCAGGTGACGCCCATGAGGATAAGCTGGCATGAGAGTCTCAGCCTCTGGGTGTGAGAGGTTCTCAGCATCAGAATGGGCACAAAGGTGGATCTTAAATTCAGAAAGACTGTGGGAGGGATCTAGGAGTGGCCAAGTAGTTTGGGGGGATGGAAGGAAGGGCCTAGGGAGATCTGGGTGGGAGTGGCTAGAAGCTGGGGTGAACAGAACTCCTGGGTCCTGGACCTCCTGGTGCCTAGCTAGGATTAAGGGTGGGAAATGACCAGGGACCATAGGAAGGTCAAACAATGGAGGGGAGATTGGGTGCAGCCACAATGAAAGGCCAGTTGAAGGGAGGAGGTGGTTGAGAAAAAGGGCCCAGGTGAGAATTCAGCTTGGAAGGTCTGAGAGATTTGAATAAACAATGAGAATAGATAATGAAGGGACTGGAAGGTAGAAGTTTGCTTTCAAAGGGAGCTGGGATGGGTAGACAAACTTCTTTTAGGGCCAGGGAAGAAAGATGCATATCAAAAGGTGAGGCCAAGTCTTTGGAAGGGAGGTAAGGGGAATCTAAAAATTTAAGGGTTTTCAACAAATGGGAGCCAAATTCCTTTTTGGTGAAAAGGGGCAAAGGGAAAAGGGACAAAGATCTTGGCTTCTGAAACTGAATGAAACCCCCATCAGGTCCTTTTAGAATTGTGTCTTAGAGTGCTGTCTTAATCAAAGTAACTTAATCTTTCGCAGGTGATCATCCTAAAAATATTGCTATTACTCTGTACAATGATTTCCTGGTTCCGCATCAGTTCGTACAAGTTTTCTTCGGTTCTTCTGAGACCATCCTGCTCATCATTTCAAATAACACAATAGTATTCCATCACAATCATTCAGCCATTCCCCAATTGATGAACATGCCCTCCATTTCAAACTCTTTGCCACCATAAAAAGAGCTACTATAAATATTTTTATACAAATTGGCCCTTTCCCCTTTTCTTTGACCTCTTTGGGATACAGTAGTACTGCTGGCTCAAAGAATACACAAAGTTTTATAGCTCTTTGGGCATAGTTCTAAATTGCTTTCTAGAATGTTTGGATCAATTCACACCTCCACCAACTGTGTATCTGTGTCCCTATTTTTCCACATCCCCTCCAGCATTTGCATTTTCTTTTTTCTGTTCTGTTAACTAATCTGATAGGTATGAAGTAGTGTCTCAGAGTTGTTTTAATTTGTATTCTTCTAATCAGTAGTGCTCTAATCTAATTAGAGCATTTTTTTGTTGTGACTATAGATGACTGATTTCTTTTTCTGAAAGGTTCCTGTTTATATCCTTTGACATTTTCTTACTGGAGAATGGCTCTTATTTTTATGAATTTGGCTCAATTTCCTATATATTTGAGAAATGAGACCTTTATCAAAGAAACTTGATTTAAACCCTCCCCTCCCCCCATTTCCTGTTTTCCTTCTAATTTTGAGTGCCTAAGTTTTGTTTGTGCAAAAGCTTTTCAATTTCATATCATCAAAATTATCCATTTTACTTTCTATGATCTTCCCTGTCTCTTGTTTGGTCACAAACTTTCCCCTTATCTATGGATTTGAGAGATATGATTTCCCATGCTCCCCTAATTTACTTATGATATTACCCTTTATATCTAAATCATTCATCCATTTTGACTATCTTGGTATAAGGTGTGAGATGTTGATAAATGCCTTGTTTCTAATTGTCATTTTTATTGAATTGGTTTGGCCTATCCATGAGCAATTAATATATTCTCCAGTAGTATAGACCTGTCTTTATTTGTGTGAAAAGTATTTTGTAATTGTGTTCACATAGTCCCTGGGTTTGTCTTGGCAGGTAGACTGCCAAATATTTTATATAGTCTGCAGTTATTTTAAATGGGATTTCTATTTCTAACTCTTGATGCTGGATTTTGTTGGTAATAGGTAGAAATGCTTATGATTTGCGTGGGTTTGTTTTATATCTTGCAAATTTGCTAAAGTTATTGTTTCTATCATTTTTTTAGTTGATTCTTTAAGATTCTCTAAGTAGACCATCACATAATTTGCAATGAATGATAGTTTTGTTTCCTCGTTGCCTATTTTTATTCCTTCATTTTTTTTCTTCTCTTATTACTCTAGTTAGCATTTCTAGTACAATATTGAATAATAGTGGCAATAGTGGACATCCTTGCTTCATCTCTAATCTTATTGGGAATGCTTCAAGTTTATCCCCATTACAGATAATGCATGATCTTGGCTTTAGATAGATACTACTTATCATTTTAAGAAAGGCTTCATTGATTCCTATGCTTTCTAGTGTTATGAATAGGAATAAGTCAAAAGAAAACAGACAAAAAAAGGAGAAAAACAGAGTCTAAAAAGTATGCTTCAATATGATTCAGATGGAGATGGATGACATTTTTCATCATGGGTCCTTTTAGAATTGTGTCTTAGAGTGTTGTCTTAATCAAAGTAACTAAGTCTTTCACAGGTGATTATCCTAAAAATATTGCTGTCATTCTGTACAATTACTTCCTGGTTCTGCTCACTTTACTTTGTATCAGTTCATATAAATCTTTCTAGGTTTTTCTGAGACCATCCTGCTTACTATTTTGTCAAAAGTTTTTTTTGCCACCTATTAATATAATCATATGATTTTTGTTGTTTTTGTTATTGCTTTGGTAAATTATGTGGACAGTTTTCCTAACACTGAAGGAGCCCTGCATTCCTGGTATAAATCCCAATTGGTCATAGTGTGTGTTTTTTTTTTTCATATTTCTGCAATCTCTTTGCTGGTATTTTATTTAAAATTTTGGTATCAATATTCATTAAGGAAATTGGCCTGAAGGTTTTTTAAATCTATTTTTCTCTCTCTGGTTTAGGTAGTAAAATCATATATGTGTCATTAGGGAGCTCATTGATGGCTTGTTCAATTTCTTTTTCTAAGATAAGGTTATTTAAGCATTCGATTTACTTTTCCTTAAATCTGGGCAGTTTACATTTTTATAACTATTTATCCATTTTACTTATATTATCAGTTTTACTGCCATATATTTCAGCAAAATAGCTCCTAATGATTGCTTTAATTTCATCTTCATTGGTGGTACATTCACCCTTTTCATTTTTCATGGTGATTTTTTAAGTTAAATTAACCAATGGTTTATCTATTTTATACTTTTTTTTCTTTTCTTAAAATCAGTTCCTAGTTTTATTTATTAATTCATTTTTTTAACTGAAAATATATTTTTACCAAATTTTGTTAGGTGTAATCTGTCTTTAGTCAGGAATCTATCATCTTTTATGTTTTTAGCCATTGTCCAGAGTCCTAAACCCCATTTTTGAATACCTTACTCATTTGTTTACTTTCAAAATCAATTTTTTTTCTTCCGTAGCCATTTGTTTTCAATGGGCAACAGTTAGGGCAACACAGGCTGTGCTTTCTCTGTCTTGTCCAAGACTAAATTTATTAGCCATACTTTTTAGGTTCTTTCAGACAGTATAATTTACACCATTGTGAATAACTAAAAGTTAGTTGTCATCCATTTTGATAAATATTTAAGGATTCTCTGGAGGTTATATCTTGAATGGGGTAGATTGGGTGTTAAGGGAGTACTAGCACCTCTCCTGTGAGGGCTTGCTGAGTCCTTTTCAGAGCTGCTTATCTACCTTTGGTGCCCAACCAGTCATCCAATTCTCACCTGTGGCTCCAAGAAGTTGTAGCATGTGCAGTGTCCACACCCCTACAAAACCATCTCAACAGGCAGGATAAACCAGGGTGAGGATAACCACAGGCCTCAGACCTGTCACTGAGTTAGGGGGATGTCTACCCCAAGAATGTGAAGACTTCCCTCTGACAGAAAGGGCACATGGGAACAATTTATTCCAATGCCATGAAGGTAGCTGAAGCAGGCACTGTGGAGAGCTTAGAGCTTGATCACACATTGAAGATGCCAGGACATCCACTGCATCCTGGGCCATCACCAGTCACCCCACCTTTTGTCTTCCCACTGGACTTTGATGACTCTGGAAGAGAAAGTGAGGCTGATGACTTTGTGCAACTCTGCCTCACAAATCCACCTTATGTGCAAGTCATCACCGCATGATTCCATTGCTCCTCTTCAAAACTGAAGGACAAACAACATGTCTTGGATATATGACCTTAAAAGTCAATGCACAAATGTCTCAACTCAAGAAGAACTAGAGATAATGATGCAGAAAAGGAAGATAACAAATCTTTCCATTCTTATCAATAAACAGCTGCTTTATTATACCTGAGCATGGAACAAGTAACTATTGCTCTCTCTTCCTCTGCTGACCCTTATTAGATGATTGTGTCTATGCCTGAACTCTATCATTCTTTGGGAGAAATGAAACTTCCATCAGAGCAGAGTCCTTTTCTTCCCTTTCCCCTTTATGTAACATTTCCGCTTTCAGAAATGTTACATAAAGGGAAAAGGGAAGAAAAGGACTGCTATACACTTTGAGTTCAAGGGGAGAGAGATAAATGCTCTGAGGTGTAAGTGTAAGCTGAATTTTCTGCTGGAGGATATGAAAAAGATTTACAATAGATACAATGATTATCACTTGGTTGAGGCAGAAAAAATAAACATTACATATTCAATTCAAGACCTCAACAGCTTTTACTACTTTTCATAATAGTTGAGATTTTTCACATTGGTTTTTTGAACTTGTGTGTATTTATACCTTAATCCAGAGTATCTGGATAAAACTCTTTAAAATGAAATTTCAAATCTTAGGTATCTATCAATCTCATTCAACTTCCTTTCACCAGTGTCAATAACAATTCCACAACACCATCTCTTGCCTTCATCACTGTACCAACCTCCGATCCCTTTCACTAATTACTTCATTGCCCAATCCATTCTATCAATTTTCTTTACCACTTACATTTCCTTACTTATCTTGCTTTGCTTTGCCAATTTTTCCTTAAGATTTTCTTCTCTCTTCAAGTCTTATTCTCTAAGACTATTTGATCCTCCTTGATCTTTTTATATTCTTAGTTACCTTTATCCTGTTCTTCTATCAACCCAGAGGTTGAATCTAGATTATTTTAATTTTTTTTTTCAAATTTGTCCTCCCCAAATTCAACCATTGGAGACATTTCACTAATACATCTCCCTCCTAGTCACTACATTATTTCCGTCTGTTTATTAAGTTCAAATACTTTTCTGTTCTTATTATCTCTCCACAGTCATCCCTCACAAAAGTTGGAAGTAAAAGTATTATTACTATAAAGTACTTTGCAGATATATTTATACGTCCTCCTGCTCTCTGGGTCAGTTGATGGAGTTACATTTTGAATGGAATTTTCTTTTCTATTTCCTTTTACTAAGTTTTGTTAGTAATATAGAAAATCATTGTAGATATGTGTAGGCTTTTAAAAAATCCTATTACTCTATTAAAATTATTAACTATCTCAGTCCATTTCTTCATTGATTTCCTGATTTTTTTAAGGTATACAATTATATCACTTGCAAATAGGGATCCCTTCAATTTTGTTCCATTGTTTCTATATTTAGCATTTCTAGAACTATTTTAAATAATATCAAGAAAAAGGATCATTCTTGATTGTTTCCCCCATTTGTAATTTTATTGTTTCTAGTTTCTACTGTTTTCCTTTTTGTTCTTTTAGTATTTCTCCATTGAAAATGATGATGGTTCTTTGGTTTTTATAAATATTTTTTGTCACATTAAACAACAATCCTTCCATATCTATGGTGTTTTATTTTTGAGGTTTAAAAAAAACAATGAATATTATGTTTTTTCAATTGCTTATTCTTCAATTATTGAGTCATATGGTTTTTGTTGTATAAATGTGGAGCTCCTGGTGCTTCCTCTTCCACCCTCCTCCCAATCCAGGCATAGTAAAATAAATAGCATCAAAATATTTCCACCATAACTCTAGGAAGTATTCTCCTCTCACAGACACACATAGAAGAAAGAATGGAAACACACTGGGAACATATGTCTAGGGATACATATTAAAAAACATGTGGCCACAAGGAAATGAATAGACAGACAACAGATTTTTCTGATACTGAAAAGTAATTTTCTAGAACATTTTCTAGAAATGTTATCATTTTTCTCTGACTGGGCATGCTCACAGATGGACATGCAGTCTCTGTTGCTGCTCTGCCAGATAAATATTGACTGCACAGTGTTCAATGGATACTGCTTGCCTAGACGTGTAGTCTGTGGTGGATGCTACCTTGCTAGACTCTGCTCATTACTTACAAATTATAGCTCCATGGAAATACTTGACTGTCTCTTCCTCAAAGCAAGAGTGCTACCATATTCTTTAGCTTAAATAGTTTTCCTCAGTACAGCGATTTTAGAAAAACAAGGCAGAAACCCTTGCCTTGGAGTAGCAAAGGAAAAACAAACAACAACCCTTTTTATATTCTTCTGTCTACCTCCCTTAGTGCCTTGGCTTCAAAGTTTCTCATCTCCTCAACAGAAAATTCTCAATACTACTTGCCAAGATGGTTGAACCTTACTCTCATAAAAACTGCATACACACTCACTTGGATATGGAAGTCCATCTAAGGGGCAGCTAGGTGGCACAGTGGATAGAGCTCTAGCCTTGGAGTCAGGAGGACCTGAGTTCAAATCCGGCCTCAGACACTTGACATTCAATAGCTGTGTGACCCTGGGCAAGTCACTTAACCCCAATTGCCTCACAAAAAAAAAAAAAAGAAATCCATCTAACCCTATAGGGAAGTCAAAGAGGATGGGGATAAAAGAAGGGGTGGAACTGGTAGAAGGAAAAGCAAATTGGAGGAGGGAGGGATCAAAAGTAAAACTCTGATGGGGAGGGAGAGGGTGAAAGGTAAACGGGTGAAGGACAAAGAAAGGAAAAATAAGATGGATGGAAATACACAATTATCGTAACTATATGGAATAAACTCACCCACAAAATGGAAGTAGATAGCAGAATGAAATAAAAACCAGAATCCTACAATATGTTGTTTACAAGAAATACATTTGAAGAAGAGGGACACACACAGAGTAAAGATAAGGGGCTAGAGCAGAATTTATTATGCTTCAGTTGAAGTAAAAAAAAAAGCAGGGGTAGCAATCATGATCTCAGACAAAGCAAATGCAAAAATAGATCTAATTTAAAAAGATAAGGAAGGAAACTATATATTGATAAAAGATATCATAGACAATGAAGTAATACCAATACTAAATATATATGTGCCAAATAGTATAGCATCTAAATTTTTAAAGGTAAAGTTAAATGAGTTATAGGAGGAAATAGACAAAAACACTATAGTAGTGGAGGACCTCAAATTTCCCCTTTCAGAACTAGATAAATATAAACACAAAATAAACAAAAAAGAAGTTAAGGAAAAGAATAGAATTCTATAAAAGTTAGATATGATAGATCTCTGGAGAAAATTTAATGGAAAAAGAAAGGAATATACTTTTTTCTTGGCAGTACTACACAAAATTTGACCATGTATTAGGACATAAAAACCTCAAAATCAAATTTAGAAAGGCAGGGATATTAAATATATCCTTTTCAGATCATAATGCAATAAAATTACATTTAATAAAGAACAGTAGAAAGAAAGATAAAAAATTAAATAGAAACTGTATAATTGAATATTAAAAAATAAATGGGTCAAAGAACAAATAATAGAAACAATCAATAATGTTATTAAAGAAGTTGAGAACAATGAGAAAATATACCAAAATTTATGGGATGCAAAGAAAGCAGTACATAGGGGAAATTTTATATTTCTAAACACTTACATAAATAACATAAAAAGCAGACTAATGAATTGGGCATGCAACTAAAAAAACTAGAAAAATAACAAATTAAAAATCCCCAATTAAACACCAAATTTGAAAACCTGAAAATCAAAGGAGAGATTAATAAAATTGAAAATAAGAAAACCATTTCACTAAGAAATAAAACTAGAAGCTTGTTTTATGAAAAAAATAGATAAACCATTGGTTAATTTGATTTAAAAAAAGGAAAGAAAAACAAATTACCAGTGTCAAAAATGAAGGGGGTGAATTCACCACCAATGAAGAGGAAATGAAAGCCATTATTGGGAAACATCTTGCCCAATTGTATGCCAATAAATCTGGCTATTCAAGCAAAATGAATGAATATTTATGAAAATATAAATGGTCCAGATTAGCAGAAAAGAAAATAGAATACTTAATCCCATCTTAGAAAAAGAAATTAAGCAAGCCACCAATGAAGTCCCTAAGAAAAATTCCCAAGGCCAGATGGTTTCACAAGAGTATTGTGCAAAATATTTAAATTGTGATTAATCCCAATAACACATAAATTATTTGGAAAAATAGACAAAAAAGGAGTCCTACCAAATTTTTTTATGACACAAAATATGGGGCTGATATCTAAACTAGGAAGTATGAAAACAGGAAAAGAAAACTATAGACCATTTCCTTAATGAATATTGGTACAAAAATGTTAAAATACTAGCAAGGAGATCATAGCAATATATAACAAGGATTACACACTATGACCAGGTGAGATTTATACCAGGAATGCAAGACTTCTTTAATATTAGAAAATTATCAGCATAACTGACCATATGAATAGCAAAAACAAAGGAAATTATATGATTATCTCAATAGATGCAGAAAAAGCCTTTGACAAAGTACAATATCCATTCCTATTGAAAACACTAGGAGAGCATAGGAATAAATGGAACTTCCCTTAAAGTGATAAGTAATATTTATCTAAAACCATCAGCAAGCATTCTCTGTAATGGGGATAAGCTAGAAGCCTTCCAAACAAAATCAGAGGTGAAGCAAGGATACCCCATTATCACCACTATTATTCAATTTTGCACTAGAAATGTTAGCTTTAGTATTAAGAGAAGGAAAATAACTTGAAAGAACTAGAATAGACAATGAGAAAACAAAACTATCACTCTTTGCAAATAATATGATGGTTATACTTAGAGAATTTGAGAGAATCAACTAAAAAACAAATTGAAACACAAGTTGAACTTTAGCAAAGTTGGAGAATACAAAATAAGCCCACATAAAACATCAGCATTTCTACATGTTGCCAACTAAGTCTAGCAGCAAGAAATAGAAAGAGATTCCATTTAAAATAACAGTAGACATCATAACCAGCAAAGCTAAGCATAATTCTGAATGAAAAAAATGGACATTTAATGAACTGTCAGATTTGCAAGACTTTGGCAAAAAAACAGCAACAACAACAACAACAAAAACTGAACTTAATAGAAGATTTGACATACAGGAGCCAAGAGAAATATAAGGTACATACCAAAGACTAATTACAAGGGACTCAATAAAGACAGACTGATTACCTTTTATGCATGTAAAATGAAAAATGTGCATCTAAGATTGTTATTAGTAATTGGGTAGTTTGTAAGAAAGATTGGGGTAGACCTGGGTATGATATGACTTTAAAAAGTAAACCATTTAGGAATAGCTAAAAAGAGTAATTATTTTTTACAAATGAAGTGCAAGAGGAACAACCAACACAGAGGAATTAGATGGGGGAGGAAGGCTTTTAGTCCTGGAAACCTACTTTCATCAGGAATGGGTTCAAGAGGGAATAATACATATATATCTAGAAGACTATAAAAGCTTCCTAATTTCAGAAAGAAAACACTAATGGAATAGGGAGGGAGGAGAAAATAAGGGAGGGATCTCTAGAGGGAAGAGTGAGGGAATAGTTCAAAGCAGGGTATAGAAGGGTGTTTAGATTTATGGGAATAGGAAGATAAGGGAGGAATCCTTGGAGGTGGGGCAGCTTAAGTAATATGAGGGCAAGGTAGAGGGTGGAAGTAAAGTAGAGGAATTAGGAGGGATATGAAATAAGAGATAAGAACAAACATAAAAACAAAGCTCAGAAGGAGAATTTATTAAATAAATGTCTATATATGTATTTATGTATGTGTATATATGTAAATGTGTATCTATATATCAATACACACACACATATATATACACATATATATATATGTATATATATATATCCACATTTAATTGTAGCCTTCTGGAGAGGGAAAAGAAGAGAAGAAAAGAATAAAAGTAAAAAGTGCATAGCAAAGAACAAAAGATAACTAACAAGGAAGCAAAGATAGCTCTCAACACAACATGTAGTATTTATTATATAAGCTTCTTTCTTTCTTTCTTTCTTTCTTTCTTTTTGTTTTTTGTTTTTTTTTTTTGGTGAGGCAATTGGGGTTGAGTGACTTGCCTAGGGTCACATGGCTAGTGTTAAGTGTCTGAAGCTAGATTTGAACTCAAGGTCTCCTGACTCCAGGGCCAGTGCTCTATCCGCTATGCCACCTAGCTGCCCCATACGCTTTCTTGAAATGGAAATTTATTGTTCTGTATTTTGAATCCCCTCTTACATTCTGCTGTGCACATGAGATACTTTTTTTTGTATTTAAGTTTATAATTTTTTTTCTTATTGCATATTTAAGTTTCAGTAATAAAAAAAAAGAAAGAAAAAATACCTGTAGACAATATAAAATACTTGGGAGTATACCTGCCAAGACAAATCCAGGAACTATTTGAATACAATTACAAAACACTTTTCACACAAATAAAGTCAGATCTAAACAATTGGAAAAAATATTAATTGCTTATGACTAGGCAGAGCCAATATAATAAAGATGACAATTCTACCTAAATTAGTTTACTTATTCAATGCCATAGCAATCAAACCACCAAAAAATTATTTTAGAGAGCTAGAAAAAAATCATAACAAAACTTACCTGGAAGAAAAAAGGTCAATAATATCAATGTAATTAATGAAAAAATATTTGAAATAATATGGTCTACCCATACTGCCATATGGTAATTATCAAAACAGTCTAGTACTGGCTGAGAAACAGTGGTGAATTAGTGGAATAGATTAGATACACAATACATTGTAGTAAATAACCATAGTAATTGAGTGTTTGATAAACCCAAAGATCCAAGTTTTGGGGACAAAAACTAATTATTTGACAAAAACTACTAGGAAAACTAGAAAACAGTGTAGCAGAAACTAGGTATAAACCAGTATATCACACCATATACCAAGATAAGGTCAAAATGGGTATAAAGGGTGATATCTTAATCAAATTGGGAGAGCATGGAATAGTTTGCCTGTTTGATCTATGGATAAGGGAAGAATTTAGGACCAAACAAGATATAGAGAGCATTATAGAGAGCAATTAATGTGAATTACAATATGTAAAATAGTTTTATTATATTTAGTATAAAAGTTTTTGCAAAAGCAAAATCAATGCAACCAAAATTGGAAGGAAAGCAGAAAACTAGGGGGTGTGTATGTGGAATATTATAGTAAGTATCTCTGACAAAGGCCTCATGTCACAAACATAGAGAACTGAGTCAAATTTATAAAAATGCAAGTCATTCTGTAGTTGATAAATGATCAAAGAATATGAACAGGCAGTTTTCAGACAAAGTAATTAAGGCTATCACACCATATGAAAAATGCTCTAAATCACTATTGATTAGAGAAATGCAGATTAAAACAACTCTGAGACACCACCTCACACCTATGTGATTAGCTAATATGACAAAAAAGGAAAATGATAAATGTTGGAGGGGATGTGAGAAAACAGGGACTCTAATGCACTGTTGGTGAAATTGTGAACTGATCCAATCCTTCTGGAAAGCAATTTAGAACTATGACCAAAAGGCTACAAAACTGTGCATACCCTTTGATCCAGCAATACCCCTGCTAGATTTGCATCTCAAAGAGATTTTAAAAAGAGAAAAGATTCTATTTGTACAAAAATATTGACAGCAGGTCCTTTTGTGGTGGCTAAGAATTGGAGATTGGGAAGATACTCATCAACTGGGGAATTGCTGAACAAGTTATGGTATGAGATTGATTGTATATTATTGTACTCTAAGATATGAAGAGCAGGATGATTTTTTAAAGCCTTGAAAGACTTCATGAACTGATACAAAGTGAAGTGAGCAGAAACCAGGAGAACAGTGTACATGGTAACAACAATATCACAGCAATATTAAGAACTATGAATGGCTTATTCTCAGCAATACAATAATCCAAGACAATTCAAAAGGACTCATGATGAAAAATTCTATCCGTCTCCAGAGAAAGAACTGATGTTGGCTGAATACAGAATGAAGCATACTATTTTTCACTTTCTTTTTTGTTGTTGTTGCTGTTTAAGTCTTCTTGCACAAGATGACTAATATGGTAATGTTTTGATGATTGTACCTTTATAACATATGTCTGATTGCTCAGGGAGGGAGAGATAGAATTTGGAACTCAAAATGTAAAAAAAATGTTAAAATTGTTTTTACACATGATTGGAGAGAAAAAAAATAAAATATTTTTAAAATTACTACTTGCCAAGCACAAAGGCCAAGGTTATCCCACCTAAAAATATACTTGTGTATTTAATCCCTTCTTGGGATTCATATTCCTCACTCAGAGACTTGTGTCTCTCTTAGAGACCTCATCCTAGTTAATGGTGAGCATTCTCTATAGCTCCTAATCTTAATTCCTGGAGGATAGAGTATAAGGCAGATAACAGTTATTTGTCTAATAACTCAGAGCAATGAGTTTGGAGGTTCCTTAATTTTTAAACCTCTTCCATTTGAGAAACCACCTCTCCCACATTCTCCCATATATGTAAGGAGATGAGTGACACATATGGACAAACTAAACCCAGGGGTCAGGGCCACAGTCTCTTCTTCTGGCCTAACTATATTTCTGATCTTTCAAATGCAGATAGAGACACTCCAAAGCCTCAGTAGAACTTTAAGCCATACTATTATATATGATTAATTATGATAATTGATTCTTGATTTTGAATCATCTTTACATTCTCAGTATAAATCCAATTTGGTGACAATGAATTCCTACATAATGCTTTACAAAAGAATTCAGGTTCTAAGCAGGTGAATCACTTGTATGGCATGTCTTTTCAAGTGGCAAAGAGATAGTGTTCAATTACTGAGGTAATTTCTGACTTCTTCTTTCCTCTCTTACTGTGTCAATTCCTTTATATTGATTAAATTTCTGAAAGAAATTGTGAGAATCCATGTCAATATCTTTTTCTGTACCCAACAACAATCATTAACTTTTTTTCAATAGGTCAGGTTACAATTTTAGGTAGAGGAAACCTAGAGTATTGTATAGAGAGTTGTTAT
Organism: Vombatus ursinus; assembly: GCF_900497805.2. Taxonomy (NCBI): domain Eukaryota; kingdom Metazoa; phylum Chordata; class Mammalia; order Diprotodontia; family Vombatidae; genus Vombatus; species Vombatus ursinus. Next base: position 18,677,753 of record NW_020954587.1, on the reverse strand, counting down.
CAGAGCTAGAAAGAATTGAGTTCAAGTCCATCCTCCAACCCTGAGTAAATCACTAACCTTTCTAGGCAATTCTTTAAAACTATAAGTTGCAGAGAAAGTATTGACCTGACTCTTCATCTACAATTCATCTAGGAGTTTTCTAGCCAGGTTTAGGAACAGTAGATAAAGCAACAGACCTGGAATTGGGAAGATCTGAGTTCAAATCTAGCTTCACATATGAAACAGTCTGTTAACTCTGGGAAAATCACTTAACCTCTGTCTACCTCAGTTTCCTCAATTGTAATATGTGAATAATAATAGTACTTATTTCACAGAGTTGTGATGATTAAGTGAGATAATATTTGTAAAACATTTAGCACAGTACCTAGCACATAGTAAGCACTTAATAAATGCTTATTTCCTTCCTTACTTTCCTTCATCTTTTCCTTCCTTTCTTCTTTCTTTCCTCTTTCTTTCTCCTTCTCTTTTCTTCCTTCATTCCCTTTAATTCTTTTTCTTTTTTTCTTATTAAGAGGACACCAAAGGGCAGCTAGGTGATACAGTGGATAGAACATGGGCTCTGGGAGTCAGAAGAACTTGAGTTCAAATCTGGCCTGAGACACTTGACACTTACTAGCTGTGTGACCCTGGGCAAGTCACTTAACCCTGATTGCCTTGTGGAAAAAAAAAAAAGGACACCACAGTAAGATGACCAAGACTTCCCTGAAATGATATTTCTTACATTAATATATTATATATGATATATTCCTATATTTGCCTTTAAGCAAAATATGAAAAAAACCTCAACATTTATTCATTTTCCTCTCCAAGGGAGAGGGGAATCTGGGAACCATTCTTCAACTTTCTCCTATATTCTCATTTAATTTATACAGAAAAATATCAATACCAAAATGATTTGCTTCCTTTAATAGCGTATCTATTTGCTGCTCATTGAACATTTGCCTAACATTTAGTTTATCTGCAATTAGATTAATGTTTATATTTGGTCTAAAAATTATATGATTCATACAATCTCCTAAACTCCCCCTCCTCTTTTGCTATTATTGCTGTCAAAGTTGCATGTGTAAGATTGAGGAACATTTTAAAAATTATTTTTCATTGTTTCATGGGTTGCCATGGCCAAATGATTCCTCAATTCATAGAGAATTTGTGAGTGTTGAATCTGTCCATACTCATATAACACCTGTTTCATTAAGCTTTATCATAGACACTCTAGTTTAGGTGCTAAAGAGAATGAATGCAAAGCCAAATTTAACATATTTGTTGAAAAATATAACTTATTTGCTGAAAAAAACAGTTTGAATTGGTAGATAAATTTGTAGTTGAAAATTGTTTTGTTATGCGATGCTTCTCTCTATAAAGTCAGGGAGAATATATATGAACGAATTTTGATCTTTGAGGATTTATGGGAACTTGTAGATAAAACAGAGAAAAGTGAAGATACTTTTTTTTTTAAACCTCAAAACTGTCTTAACTCATTTAATGGAGAAACATTTTAAAAGAGAATTTCGAGATCGAACTCAGCATGTTCCATCTCAAGAACACGGGACCGAAGCTAGACCCCGAGGAGCTCAAGCGCAAGATGCATGAGGACGTGGTCTCCTCGGTCCGCAACTTTCTCCTCCACGTGGCCCTGCTGCGCGTCACACCCTGTATTTTAAAGAAGTTGGACAGCATATGAAGATCATGATTGAAGAGAGACATTGGCATGTGAGAGCATGAACTTCAGAATATGTTTCCGATTTCTCTTCCCATTTGCTAATTAACAGGCACAAAAAGACACCAGAAACTTCTGGTACTGAATAGAAATGAAAACTCTACTTACTAAGAATGAATTTGACCTCGGTGAAAATGCTAGCAACTGAAAGAAAGCATGAAGTTTTTTTCTCTTTGACACTGTTTAAGAAATGTTAAGCAGACTTCTTTGGTCTCATACTGCTGTGGTGACATCATACAACCTTCATAAATTTTGGTTCAGTTGTAAATAGTTTTATCATAGTTTGAAGGGAACTACCTCTGAAATTATCTCAATACTTCTGTTGAACCTCCTGCGTTTGTGAGGAACATGCATTGTGAAAGATTTTCTTGTGATTACTTTTGTTGAAATTGATACCATTATGATAGTTACCACAGTACTGTTAGTCTTTATTTTTAATAAATGTGCCATTTTTTAAAAGTAAAAAAAAAAAGAGAATTTCACGAGTAATTGGTAGATTCACAATTTGGCAAAACTGTTTGCTGTATTTACTGACTAAAAAGGAAAGGAAATTAAAAGGACTGTTGTAAATTTATTAGTTCTTCAGAAAAGGACTATATTTAAAGCATGTTGAGCAGAAACATGAAGAGAATTCTCCAAAGATATTTATCAATATTGGAAATGAACTGAACGTTGAAATTGTGTTTGCAGAAGTGAAGAGAAATTATTGGCTGTTACAATGAAGGTTTGAGGCAAATGTGAATGTGATCTTTCTTATAGTCAAATTATTGTAAATAATTATCTATACCTTTGTTTTTTAATGATTTTTATTAATAAATTACATGTCCTGTTATTTTAATATTTATTTAATCAGAAGAGATTAAAGAATTTACTATATAGAGAAATGAGTAGTTGCTATTAGAAATGGAGTTTCCTACGGTTTGTTAAATAAGGAATGTTTAGTAATTATAGTGGAGGTTCAAACTAATTAATTAATGAAGAAGCTGTAATTGTATTCATTAGAAAGAAAATATCTAAACGTACCCCTTGGGATAATGAGATTGAATTTGGCAATGGATCAAATGGCAAGCTGAGGGATTACCTACCTGGTGAGTGTAATAAATCCCAATAGACCTTGCTGCAGTTAGACTTACCCAGTTTTTGCTAGGCAAGTTATTGTCGGTTGTAAGCCTATATTCTTTGCCATCTATAATACTGTTTTCTAAACTTTCCACTCCTTCATAAAGATGACTGTTAAAGTGTGTGTGATCCTAACTATGCCTCCTTGGTAACTGAATTCTTTCTTTCTGACTGCTTACAGTACTTTTTTCTTTGACCTTGGAATGTTCATTTTAGGATTTATTTGAGAAGATTAATGAAATACTCTATTTCTACCTTGTCCTCTGGTTCAAAGAAATATCAACAGTTTCCTTGTAAGATTTCTTAAAATCTTGGGATACTGAGCGTTACAGTATTTAGTATCTCAGTGACAGCTAAGGCTGAAGATGTATAATTTATCCGCTCTGCCAAAGTGGTCAGTTCCAGGGCAAAGTGTGATCTCCCCACCCATTCCCACCCCCAACCCACTCCATTATGGTCTCTGCAAATTGCTAACCTGGTTTTGGATCTGAGCCACTGTAGACTGCTGCTGTAGTTAGCCACTATTAGACAGTTGGGAAGTTCTGCTGGTACAGAGTGAGAGAATTAAAGGTTCCTCTTTGACCTGGGATAACAACCCTGATGATTCTGCTACAGGTTTTAGAGTGGGCTGGAAGTTAGACTTGAAAATCTAATCTGTTCCTGGGCTTTAAGCTACATAGCTGCTGCTTGCTTCTGAACTTGCTTCTCTTTCAGTATACCACCCAAAAGCCTACAATTACACCTCACTCCAGAAGGCCATCCCTGGCACAGGTCTGTTCCTTATTCTTCTCTGTATATGTGACCTGGAATTGAGTTGTGAATGACTCAGATGTCAGTTGGGACCTGTTCCTGCATCTGCATGAGTTACAGTGCCCTGGCAAAAGTCCAGGACGTTCTCTGGCTGTGGTGTACAGCTTCTTCCTGTACTATAGTTCACCATGCTACAAACTCCTGGACAGTCCAATAGTCCCCAGTGTCTATAATCTTTTCTAGCAGTCTTCCTGTATAGATCTGGGCTGGAAAAAATGACTCACTATGACTTTTTCTTGGATTTACCCATCAGGCTTTGATCTGGTGCAATTTCTACATCTACTTGGACAAGTTTTGAAAAGGATCTCATTGTACTTCTTCCTGCTACTCCACCATCTTGGCTCCACCAATACCAAATAATTAATAATTTTGATGGCTACCACGTTGCAATGTAGGTTGAGTTTTGTATTGTCATGCTGTCTACTTTCATATATTTTTAAAATATTTACCTTGAGAATCTATGCTTTTTTTCTTCCAAATTAGTTTTTGTCTAATTCTAGAAAATATCTTTTCAGTAATTTGATTGGTATAACATCAAAAAGCAAATTAACTTACAAATATCATCATTTTTATATTTATATAAACCAATCATGAGTAATTAATATATTTTAATTAGTTATCTCCATTTATGTCAGAGTGTTTTACACATTTGCAAATTATTTATTTAAATCAAAGTACATTCATTTATGTTTATGCCTATTTATTTTCATCTTCTTAGATATTTGGCCTAATCTGAATTTGTTCTTTGTTTACTAGTCCTTTGTATGCTATATTTTGTTTACTATTACTATACTACTAGATTTGTGGCATCTATAAATTTGAAAAGCATAACACACATATGTCTTAATCCAAATCACTGAGAAAATTTTTGCACAGAATGTGAACAAGGACAGATCCATCAGTCAGACATATCCTCTAGGATTGAATAACAATTCATTGACTATTACACTAGGCTCCTATAATTGAACCAATTCTTAATCCACTTAAATGTTGGACAGCTGGAGAGATTGACAAAAGCTTTACTAAAATCCAGGTATGTACATTTACTCAATTTGACTGCAAATTCCTTAAGAGTAGGGACCATCCTTCTCATACAATGCCTTCAGCTCTGTGCATTACTGATTGCATATAATATGTACTTAATAAAAGGTTTTGAATTCAAAGAGAAGATAGTATTTGAATGAATATTTCCTTGACCACCTGCCAACTACACTGCTTTGTGGTAAGTATTTTTATAGGTTTATATTTCCCAAGGCAATGTAATAGAACCTTTTCCTTGCTGCATCATTTTCATGTAGCAACTATGTATTTATTTCCTCACTATCATCACCTAAAATACTTATCATGTCATATATGTAGTCCTATAACTGACATAAAAATACTTGAACATAACATAAAAGAAAGAGTATAACATAACATTTTCCTCCTTTGTAGTATAAATAACTATGAATTTTCAACTGTTTGCTTGGTGAGTCTTACTTTATCAGTTTGTTTTTAAATTATTTGGGCTAAATGTTTTAGAGTAACATTCAGAAAAAAAAAACAATTTTGAACTTACAAAGTACATTTGAGAAGTTCAAAATGCTTAGCCTCTTTCTATGAGTTCTTATGACTTCACTCTAATGGTTCAGATGACTGGAAAACCAAATTTCTAAAAACAATATTTTATCATTTCTAGGAGTTAAGGGATAATTTTACTGGTGATATTTCCTTCTTAAACCAGAACCCCAAGTGTCAGGACATAGTGGATAGCTAGGTGAAAGAGAAGTGAAAGAGAAGCTTTCAGAGGTCTCAAAAGACAATCATAAGAATGGCTACTATTTAGATATGGCTAGAGAAATATATTGTGGAATCTCTTTTTCCCAGGGTTACAATTCCAAATCACAAGTAGAAAAGTTTTAGGTTATCACATTTTGTTTTCTATACACCCAGATAATTTTCTAGTAAATCAATGTTATGGTATTTCCACGATTTAAGTGGAAATTTTTTTGACAACAAGACAATGAAACTTTCCCCTCAATAGCACCCATATGCCCAAGCATGTGATTATATTTCATATTTAAATGTTATTTTTTAGATAAAAAGAAAGCTTCATTGTAGCCCACACACTTCAATATGACAGGTTCTATCAAATTGTATAGAAATGTGCTAGCAGTTTAGAAAAAGATCTAATTATGCCAGACTCTTCCAAATCACTCTATCATAAAATGAAATACTTTATCTGTCCTGCAATTAGGCAAGAAAAAATTTAATGTTCAATGAAATTTTAGAATAAATAAGGATTTGTTGAGATAGAGAAATGAAAACACCTTTTAAGATAGCAAAAGAGGAATCTTTCCAGTAATGATCAATTTTCCAAGAAGCCAACACAAACAAATGCTTCTGGAAAAAAGCAATAGGAAAAAAAATTATAAGGTTCTGATGATCATGTAAGAACCTTAAATCAATTCCTGGGGGGATTTGAAATGAAAAAATAAAATAGTGAGAAACAATTTGAAGTTTGAACATGACATAAATAAGTGAAATAATTGTTTTAAAAGCAGGGTTAAAGGGTTATTTATTGAGGACATTCATTTTCAAGCTCTTCAAAAATGCCACATTATTGCTCATATTTACATCAAACTTTGCAAATAATTTGGTTGGGGGTATGTAGTCAGGAAACTTAAAACATTTGTAAAATTGAATTTGATCTTATTTTGTTTTTATTGTTCTGCTCATGAAATGGTCCTGAAATATTGGCACTGAATTACCAGGAGAGTACAATTTACAACTATATGCAGAATGCAGGCACATCTGACTTGTGCTTCTAATATAGTAAGTGATCAACCTTTTTCAGTAGTGCAATTTTCATATCTTACGTTCTTAGTTTTTTTTTTAATGATATAGGATCAAGGTACAAGCTAGAGCAGAATGGAGTTATTTTCAATACAAATATAATGGTGGAGGCTATGATCCTATATAATCTTTAGGAATTATTGCAAAGACTTCACAGCATAGAGGTCTGACAACTAAGTTTTCCTTATGGTGAAAGACCTCACAAAGCTAATGAGTAGCTCTGGAACTACTATGAAATAGCCCAATTTTGCAATGTGTTCAGGGTTTACTCTTTACACAAGTCAAGGTAAGTTGAATTTACTAGAGAACTCAGAGATCTCCCCAGTCTTGCTTCCCACCTCCCTTTCCCCTCTCTCCCTACATTACATAAGGCTTGATTGATACTCTATGGTAAATATAAGTGAGGACATAGAAGATGACCAGAAGATACAATGTGGGAATACTCACATTGATGTGATCACAAGTCCATTGGTATACTGGATCTTGGAAACAGTGTCTACTGAGCACAGCTACTAATAAACATGAGGTTAGAGGTTTCTAAACCCTGAACTCTGGTTCCTAAATTGTTGTGGTGTAAAAGACAGAGGTAATCAGCTCATTTCGATCAATGGAAAAAGCCAAGTAACACATTAAGATGTTGCCCCCTACTGTTATAAACTGAGGAATAATGGGGTTTTTTTTGTTACACATTTTATTTACTAGTAATGATATAGTTTCTTTAAGTGCAGCAGGTTTTTCATGGTTCAATTAACACTTTATGATTATATTAATAACCATGTAGAGATTTGTGATGGAGACAGAATTGAAATTTTTGTTTCAAAAATCATTCCTCAGTTTCCGACTTCTCTTTCTGTTCCATCGATGAGTACAAATTAATATGCATGACCAATCCACCAATATAATGTTTGGTCCTACTGCTCTAGAGAGGAGATTGTGAACATGCTAGCAGCATGGGAACAGATAGGAATAATTTGGTCGAAATTTTCACAGTTATGGGGCATAAAATTATTGTAAGGATTGAGTGTAATTTCAGTCAAAAACCATCTGAGTCCTCTATTTATCTTTCACTTTCTTAAGGGGCAAATATGAAGATTAACATTTTTAACCAATTATCATGATGAAGAAAGTTGGTGACTAAAAATGCAGACAACTATATAAATAAGAATCATCAAGCTAGGCCAAGCTTATTTTATTATATACACTCTGCATTCTAAGTATTAATAACTTCATATTGTAAACATTAAGCATACTGAGTTAAAATTCAAGGCCACAATATTTCTGATTATCCATTGTGTGTGTGTGTGTGTGTGTGTGTGTGTGCCTGTGTGTGCATGAGTGCATGCATATGTGCATGTGTGCTCTGTGTGTGTGTGTGTGTGTGTGTGTGTGCACGTGTGTATGGTTGTCTTTGGTTGGCCGAGATCAACTCGTAGTGTATAAATGCATAAGTTATATAATTATTATGTAATAAAGAGGAAAAAACCCACTGACTTGTATACTTCATTCTTACAAACGCACAGCATTTGTGACTCAAAAAGGAAAAGTGATGCCCGCTTAACCAAAACATCTATGTGATTTCTGATAATGACAGTCAACAAGGCTGTCTCTTACCTTATGCCCCAAGATAATGGTGAGGTCCTGACTGTTTCTTCTAAATATCAGATAATTCCAGTTTAAAAAGAAAAAAAGAAAACTTTAAAAAGTGATGTGCAATCTGATTTCTGAATTTCACACTACTTTTCCCTTCAAGATTAGTAGTGTCCTCTCTGTATACTAGGGATGGCATAACACTGATAACATTTTATCTCATATTCTAACAAATCATTCTCCAAGGTCCAATGTTAACATTTTCAGTTTCTACTTGGTTAAGCAGTTTCTTTTCTCACTCTTTGTTGCTCTCTTCTTTTGCTTCTCACTAATGTCCTGTTGCAGATGCAGATTCTTTTTCTACAATCATACACTTGTCTTTTATACACATTCTCAGTCCTACTCTTTGGATCATAGAAATCTGAAATGATGAGGATTCTTCACAGTTTGAAATAGCCAATAGCCCTCCATTTTGATTTTAATCAAAATAGCAAGTGCCATTGTATTCCACATAATTGGCTTCCACAATAAACCAGTCTGAATCTGTGTGTAAGTATGTGTATAAATTCATATATATACACACACTATATATGTATATATATATATATATCTATTTTAAATACAGGCAGAGTTTTAAAAATGAATTCATATATTGTATGTTAGATCAATATTGTATTATCCTAATATTGTAGTATAGTCCCAGTTAGCACGTGGATACCAAACTTTACACTGGAGCTTATAAACTTATTAAAGCCACATTTCTCTTGATCATGATCACTTCATGCTTCAACTTACATTGTCTTTCATGATTGGTCCATATTACATTTTAGCATAATCTTTGCTTTTTTAAGTATTAATTTTATTAATTCCCTATCCCTAAAGAACTGTTTGATCTCTTTCTCCACCTCCCACACTCACCCCCAGACTGAAATATAATCAACCTTTTTCATTCCTTTCATTCCACTTTTGATTCATGTTCTTTCTAGCAGACTTTATAAAAATTCAATGGGAAATTTTATAATGTAGAGGAATGTCATTTTTTCCTTAGTAGTAAGTCCCCAAATGGGAAGGCATATGGCTGGCTGGAAGCCTGGTGTTGGGGTAGATACTTCCAGTTGATGAATTCCAGTATGGGTTAGGGGCAGAGAAGAAACTGGAAGATGTCACAGGCAAAGCAGGAGGATGAGGAGCGACAAAGTTCATCTTCTGTGGATGAGCATGATAGGAGCCCATGTAAGGGAGGTCTGATGGATACTTGTACAAAGAAGACTCAGGAGGATGGGGCTGTAATGCCTGAGCAATTCCATGGAAGTCAAATTTATAAGCATAACGCTTGCCATGAACTTTAGTCATAATATTTTTGTCATAGTAGTAACGTAATGCACGGCTAAGCTTATCATAATTCATGTTGGGTTTGCTTTTGCGTTCTCCCCAGCGACGGGCAACTTCATCGGGGTCTGTCATCTTGAATTCTCCATTGGTGCCTTCCCAAGTGATGCAGTTGGAATTTGAGCTGTCAGATAGAAGCTCCAGAAGGAACTGCCAAAGCTGTATCTGTCCACTCCCTGGAATGGGAGGGGAGAAGGGAGAAATCAATGCGATTAAGTCACGTGAAAAATAGAAACATTCTACCATTGGCTCTTTTTGTTGACATTCATGTTGATCTGCTTTATTCCAACCTCTAATGAAGCTGAGAGAACTCCTAGTTAGATAATGTTTGGACTGTTGACCAAAGTTTTGACTAAAACAGAACTTAATTTTCTCCCCAAATCCAATTTTCTCCTAAACTTCACTAATTGTGTTGGAAGCACCATTATTTTTCAATCTTTCAGGTTCATAATCTTTACATCGTCCCTGCTGCCTCATTCCACCTTACATAGTCAATCAGTTCTCAAATTTTTCAGGTTCTCTTTCCACAACACATCTTATATCTGATCCTATCTCTCTACTCACATAGAAACCAGGTTAGTTCAGGTTCTTATCATCTCCTTATTAGAGTATTGCAATATCTTCTTAATTGGTTTTCTTGCCTCAAATCTCTTCACATTCTATTCTACCATTCATAGAGCTGACAACCTAAAGTGCAGATCTGATCATGTCCCTCTTCTCCTGAATAAAATACAATGTCTCGCTTTAGCCTCAAGGATCAAATATAAATTACTCTGTCTAGCTTTGCAGGCATTTCCTAATTTATCTTTCTAGCCTCATCACATATTATTCCACATTCTGTACTTAAGAATCCAGCCAAACTGGCCCTCTCTATGTTCCTCACATACAACATTCCATCTCTTTTCTCTGTGCCCTGCATTCTCCATTCTCCTATGTATGAAAAGTACTTTGAATCATACAATGTATCTCTTCCTTCAATATATGGCTAAAGTACAATCTTCTAATGAAATCTTTTCTAATCCTCCTTAACTGTCCATGCCCTCCTTCCTAATTACCTAATTAGATTTTTTTCTCTTTATAACTATTCTGTATATGCTTATATATTTACTTGTTATTTTGTTTCATTCTTTGTATTTGTATTCTTATATTTAGCAACATGATCAGACCATAGAAAGCATTTAACAGATGCTTAACTGATTGGAAGTGCACTTTAAAATATATTTGTAAAGCCTTGACATTTTAGAACCCTCATTGTTTTCTATTTTTGTAAGAAAAAATGAAAAAATATAAATGGCAATAATTACATAATTCTATTTTTATTGTATCCAATAAAATCAGTCAAAGCAAAATAATAAAAGTCAGATTTAAGAAACCAAACTCTTAAAATTTGCAAATAAAACTTAATGGCAGTAAATTCTAATATAATTCTAATAAATATATTTAAACAACACAAATTCTGATATAATATATTCTAATATGATATTTTGTCAGATCTCAGAAATAAAAACTTTCCCCAGAACCAAAAATAAACTAGTTAAAATAGGAAATTTTAGGAAAAAACAGAGGGCTTTTTTTCCCAACTCATATCAACCCTCATAGTATTTAACCAAATATATGAAAATGAAAAAAAAATTTTTCTCTTTTATTGTAATGCTGATTGTGTTATATTTAAAAAGTCCAAATTCCCCACCCCTGCCCCAAAGTCTGTGAAACAACGAATGATTGTAAGTAGTCTTCCTAAGCAAGGAAAGATAGTGATAAAGATAGAGAACAGAGATTTGTTGTTCAATAGTTTCAGAGTTGTGTCCAACTCTTAATGAATTTGGGGATTTCCTTGGCAAAGATATTGGAGTGGTTTGCCATTTCTTTCTCCAGCTCATTTTACATTTCAGGAAACTGAGGCAAACAGGGTTAAGTGACTTGCCCGGAGTCACACAGCTAGTAAGTGTCTAAGGGCAGATTTGAACTTAGGAAGATTTGTCTTCTTGGCTACAGGCACAGCATTCTATCCACTGTGCCACCTAGCTGCCCAGAGCAGAGATGGTAAATGCAATTAAAAATTCAACTATAAATGAACACCTAAAGGGAGGACACCTTACTCAGATCTATATAGTTGTGGTTTCCCTGACTTTTTAATGACTTGCCCATATAATTGCTACTATGCAATTATGTTCAAAGTTTAGCAACTTTACTTGAAATTTTTTCTTTCTTTTTTCTTTCTCTTTTTAAGCACAGAGACCTTTTATTCTTTTTTAGTTCTAAATTCTCTCCTTATCCCTACCATCTTCCCCGCCCAATAAAAGGCAAGGAAAACAAATCTCATTACAAATTTCTGCATTAGCCAGTACCCTCATTGCCCCCCCCCAAAAAGGCAAGAAAAAGAAAGATGAAAAACAATATACTTCAATATGCCCTCTGAGTTAATCAATTCTCTATTGAAAGGGATAGCATGTTTAATCATCAGTCTTTTGGAATTGTGGTTGTGTTGATTGTGTTGATCAGAGTTACTAAGTTTTTCAAAGTTGACTCTCTTTGCAATATTACCATTACTGTGTAGATGGATCTCCTGGTTCTGTTCAGTTTACTTTACATTGTGCAGTTCATGCAAGCCTTCGTAGGTATCTCTGAAGCCATTCCCTTCATCATTTCTTACAGGACAATAGTATTCTATCACATTCCTATGGCATCAAGTTTTAGTCGTTCCCCAATTGATGGGCAATCCATTAGTTTCTAATTCTTTGCCACCACAAAAAGAACTGTTAGAAATATTTTTTTTTACAGTGAGTCCTTTTCCTCTTTCTTTGATCTCCTTGAGGTATAGCCCTAGCTTCAGTAATATTGGTTCTAAGGGTATGCACATTTTAACTGCCTTTTGAGCACAGTTTTAAATTACTTTCCACAATGGTTGGAGTAGTTGGCAGCTCCACCAACAATGCATCAAAATACTTGTTTTCCCATATCTAGTTTATCATTTGTCATGTTCCCTTTTTGTCATTTTAGCCAATCTGATGGGTATGAGGTGGCACTTCAGAATTGTTTTAATGTGCCCTTTTCTAATTATTAGTGATTTAGAGCTTTTTTATGTGACTATTGATAGCTTGAACTTTTCATCTAAAAACTGCCTATTCATTCCTTTTGACCATTCATCATTTGGGAAATGGAGCTTATCTTCTAATTTGACTCAGATCCCAATATATTTAAAAATGAAATCTTTATAAAGAAACTTGCTACAAAGATTCTCCCCCCCCCATTTCCTTTTCTTTTAATTTTAGCTGCATTGGTTTTGCTTCTGTAAAAACTTTTGAGTTTGACATAATCAAAATTCTATCTATTTTACTTCTCATTAACCTCTTGTTTGGTCATAAACTCTTCCTCATCCATGGATCTAACAAGTAATTTGTTCCCTGCTCCACCAATCTACTTATGTTATCCCTCTTTATATCTAAATCATGTGCCAATTTTGAACTTATCTTGGTATATTCTGTGAGAGCTTGGTCTGTGTCTAGTTTCTACTAAACTACTTTCTAGTTTTCCTAAAAGATTTTTTTTTATCAAATAAGAGGTCTTCCTTTAATAGTTGGGATCTGTGGATTTACCAAACACTAGATTACTATATTTGCTTCTGTATCCCTAACCTGTTCTACTGATCAACCTCTATTTCTCGTATACCAAATTATTTTGATGATAATTCAATTCAAATTATAGGTTTGTAATATAGTTTGATATATGGTAGTGCTAGGTCCCCTTCCTTCCCATTTTTTTTATTGATTCTTTGACATTCTTTACTTTTTATTCCTCCAGATGAATTTTGTTATTCTTTTTCTAATTCTATAAAGCAATTTTTTGGTACTTTGTTTGGTATGGCACTGAATGAGGTAGTATTGTCTTTTTGTTATATTGCCTTGGCCTGCCCATGAGCAATTAATATTTCTCCAATGATTAAGATCATTTTTATTTTTATGAAGAGTGATTTATAATTGTATTCATATAGTTTCTGTGTGTGCTTTGGCAAGTAGAGCCAAATATTTGATACTGTCTAAAATTATTTTAAATGGAATTTCTCTTTCTTCCTGTTGAATTTTGTTTGTAATAAACAGAAATGCTCATGATTGGTGTGGGCTTATTTTATATTCTGAAACTTTGTTGCAGGTATTGTTTCAATTAATTTTTAGTTGACTCTCTTGAATTTTCTAAGTAATACATCATGCCATTCACAAAAGGCGAATGTTTTCTTTCCTTGTTTTTTATTTTTATTCCTTTAATTTATTTTTCTTGTCTTATTGTTATAACAATAAGGAGTAGTTACGTGACACAGTGGATACAGTGCTGGGCCAACAGTCAGGAAGACTCATCTTTCTGAGTTCAAATCTGACCTCAGACACTTACTAGCTGTGTGACCCTAGGCAAGTCACTTAACCCTGTTTGCTCCAGTTTCCTCATCTATAAAAATGAGCTAGAGAAAGAAATGGCAAACATTTTTAATCTCTTATGATTTCTCATGATTCCTAAAGGAATGGAAAATTTTCTATTTGGCTCTAGTCTTTTCATCAGGAATATTTGAAAGTCTTCTATACTATACCCAGCTAAAGTGAAAAGTGCTGAGAAGAGGGCAACCAAGATAGGAGTAAACCTTCAATCCCCACCAAATGAGGATTGGAAGAAAGAGCTGAATATGATTAATCTGGAGAAGAGAAAATCAAGGAGTGATGATAGCTGTGTTTTTTAAAAAACTGTCATGTGGATGACCAATTAAACTTGTTTCATTTGGTTCCAATGGGCAGAACCCAAATAGGTGAAAATTTTAAAAAGGCAAATTTAGACTCAGTGCCTAGAAAAACTTCCTTAACAATTTGAACTGTCCAAAAGTGCAAGGAACTGTCTCAAGATAAGGTATTTTCCCCCTCCTTAGAACTCTTCAAAGAGAGGTTGGACAACCACTTGTTGAGGATGTTATAATGGGTATATGTTTGCTCCTGAAGTCCTTTCCAACACATAAATTCTGATTCTTGTACTGAGAGGCAAAAATAGCACCACCATCTTACCAGGATTTGCAAGACGGCTACTTGTTGGTCCAAGAATCTGATATGGATCTATGCCAAAAATGAAAAGAAGAAAACAAATAATATAATGACACAAACATGACATTTTGATAAATAGTTCAGTTAGTAAACAGGTATTATGTACCCACTGGGGACAGATCACTGTGCTAGATAATAGGGAAGGTACAAAGACAAATATGTCATGGTTCATTGCCAAGGTCTAATCCATTAAACCATGATGCCTCTCAAAGTTCTACAGCAATTTGAGATTCTTAAAGCATGTGTTATTTTTCTTTTTTAAATTTTTTTCAGTAACTTGGAATTGTATTACAAAACTTTGGTGAAGTTACAGTATTAAAATTATTAACAAACTGTTTAAGATTGTACTACTTTTAGGAAGCTTGGAATTTTTTGCTTGTAATTTTCCTAGTAATTTTTTGCTTGTTCTATGTATCTGAAATATTTATTTAATTCACAACACAAAAGTAGGCTTAATGGACTATCTTTAGTTCATGGAAATAATATTCATAAAGTAGATGTGTAAGTTATTAGTCTCCTCATGAAGTTGCTTACTTTTTCAAAGATACCCAGATAATTTCTTCTAAGATACTGAAACATACCTAACTGGGGACGCTGGTCTTCTGTTTTGGGAACTGTTGAAGAAGATGGCTGAGTAGCTGGAGAAAAAAAAGATAATTACCTATATTTTATGCTGAGAACCACATCCAGAGTTTCTCATGATAAATTCCTCCACTAAACTCAAGTGATAAAAACCACAGTAGTGAATATTAAGGTACTGAGTTATTGCCATATATCACTAAAGAAAGTAGGGAGAAGTATAGGAAGAAATCTCTGATGAAGATTTTCTTTATTGCCACATCGCCACCCTGGGAAATCCCTGCCTTAGAGTTTTCCTCTACACTTTAATGGCTCCTTCTCATTTTGGAAGGATTTTCAGCTGTTCAATGCCTTTCTCTTGCCTTGACTTTCTTCAGGCTCCACTGCTGTCTCCTAGCCTGCCACATTGTGCCCAAGTGTGTCACCTCCCTATTTCTTTCCATCACCTCTCTGTGTAGTGTTTTATCCCATTTGCCCATGAGGGTAGAGACTGTCTCACTTGCTTTTAATTGTGTCCCCAGTGCTTAGCAGAGTTCATGACACATAATACATTTTTTAATCTATCTACTGTGATATTAAAATACAGAAACTGTAGAAAGTAATAGAGAGGAATTAGGGAGGTCATTTTAAAATATGAATAGACTTAGGAAATCTCCAGTTATTTAAATGATGCTATGGACCTGAAGCACAAAGATTCAAATCTATATGAGAGTGGGAAAAAACCCTACCTTTTGACTGTGAAGGGTGACTATGACTTGTCCAGGTTGATCTCCTGGCTGCTTCATATGGTAAATCTATAAAGACCAATAAACTATCACCAATCTTGACAATTTAGAAATTTTTAAAAGATGTACTATGGTTTTACTTTTGTGCTTATTGAAACAAATATCATACAAAAATTAGTAATTTGTCGATATCACATTTCACTCATTTTGGAGTTATACTTATGAGGTAAAATATTTAGAATTTTATTGATGGTTATAAGATTTAGGGATAACAATGCTGGTGTTTTCCCCCAATTCATTTAAAAATATGTATTCTATTGAAAACTTTTACATTTATAACACTTATTTCTAGAAAGAAACTCCCATTTTCACCTCAGTTGCACCCTCCATTGTAACAAAGAAAAACAATTAAGCAAAAGCATCAGATACAGTGATTACATCTGTATTCTGTCATGTTGTAGAAGTCCTAGTAGTTCCCTGCATCTCTAACATGAGGTTGGAGGTATTTTTCATTATCTATTCAATAGGACCTTCAGTAGTTTTAAAATTACCTCAAATTTGGCTTCCTTTTAGTTATCTTTTCATTTGCTATAGTCAATCAGTCAACAAGCATTTATTATGCACCACCTACTGTGGGCCAGACACTGTGTTAAGTGTGGGAGGTACAAAGAAAGATAAAGATTATCTTTGATTTCCAGGAGCTTACAGTCTAATGGTAGTACAACATGCAAAGAACTATATACAAACAAGATAAATATAAGTGGAAAATAATCAATAGAGAAAAATGTAAGCATTAAGGGTATCAGGAAAGGCTCCTTGCATAGAAGGTGAGAATTTTAGCCAAGACTTGAGGGAATTCCAGAAATTCCAGCATTGGAGACAGCAAGTAAAAATGCCTTGAGTTAGGGGATGGAGTATGTTGCGTGAGGAACAGCAAGTAGATGGGTATCCTTGTACTGCAGAAAACATGTGTGTGTGGGAGGTGCAAAGTAAGAAGACTGGAGAGGTAGGAGGTGCAGGTTATAAAGAATTCTGAACACCATGCAGAGGACTTCACGTCTGATCCTTGAGGTGATAGGGAGTCACTAGAGTTTTTGAGTAGAGTGGTGAAATGGTCAGACCTACATTTTAGGAAGATTACTTTGACACCTAATTAAAGGATGGACTGGAGTGGACAGAGATTTGTGGCAAGAAGGTCCACCAGCAAGCTATCACAATAGTCTAAGCATGTGATGATGAAAACCTGTAAAAGGGTGGTGGCAGTGTCAAAATAGAGAAGGGGACATAGATAAGAGATTTTACAAAGCTCAAATCAATAATACTTAGCACCTGAATGGATGAGGGGAGGGTGAGAGCAAGGAATAGAGCACCAGAAAGCATAAATATTAAATACAACCTTTTCAGACTATAATGTAAAAAAAATACATTGATAAAGGGATAGGGAAATATATAAATATATATTATATATAAATTAATTGGAAACTAAATAACATGATCCTAAAGAATGAGTGTGTCCAAGAAGAAATCATAAAAACAATCAATAATTTCATTAAAGAAAATGAGACAACATACTAAAATTTACACCATTTAGCCAAAGCACTACTGAAGGGAAATTTAATATCTCTAAATGCATATATCAATGAAAGAAAGAACTTGTCAATGATTTTGGCAAGGAATTGAAAATACTAAAAAAAGAACAAATTAAAAATTCTCAATTAAACATTAAACTGAAAATCCTGAAAATCATAAGAGAGATTAATAAAACTGAAAGTAAGAAAACTATTGTACTAATAAATGAAGCTAGGGACTGGTTTTATGGGGGGAAATTGATAAACCATTGGTTAATTTAATGAAAAAAGAAAGAAGAAAATCAAATTAACAGTATCAAAAATGAAGATATAATTAAAACAGTTTTAGGAGCCATTTTGCCCAATTATATGCCAGCGAAACTGACAATCTAAGTGAAATTAATGAATATTTTAAAAAATATAAACTACCTAGATTAACAAATGAGGAGAAAATACTTAAATAACCTTATCTTAGAAGAAGGTAAACAAGCCAAAAATGTGCTCCCTAAGAAAAAATCCACAAGTGAATTCTGCCAAACATTGATAGAACAATTAATTCCAATACTACATAAACTATTAGGGAAAATAGGCAAAGAAAGAAATTCCTTTTATGACACAAATATGGTGCTGATACCTAAACCAAGAAGAGCAAAAATCAGAGAAAGAAAGATATAGGACAATTTCCCTAATATATATTGAGGCAAAGAATTTTAATAAAATACTAACAAGGAGATTACAGTAACATATCACAAAGATTACACACTATGACCAGGTGGGATTTATACAAGAAATGTAGGGCTGGTTCACCACTAGGAAAATCAACATAATTAACCATATCAACGACATAACCAATGGATATTATATGGTTATCTCAATAGATGCAGAAAAGGTTTTTGACAAAATATAACACCTATTCTATTAAAAAATGCTACAAGGCTTCAGAATTAGTGGCACTTTCATGAAAATGGTAAGTACCTATCTAAAACCATCAGCAAGAATTATCTGTAATGGGGATAAACTAGAAACCTTCCCAATAAAATCATGTGTGAAGCAAGGATGCCCATTATCACCACTATTATTAAATATTCTATTAGAAATGCTACCTATAGCAATAAGAGAAGAAAAAGAACTTGAAGGAATTAGAATAGTCAATGAGGAATCAAGATTATCACTCTTTGTAGATGATATGATGATACACTTAGAGAATTGACTAAAAAACTAGCTGAAACTATTAACAAGTTCAGTAAAGTAGCAGGATATAAAATAAAACCACATAAATCATCAACATTTTTATGTCTTCCCAAGAAAGTCCAGCAGGAAAAAGAAGAGAACTTCCAGTTAAAATAATTGCAGACAATGTAAAATATTTGGGAATCTACCTACCAATACAAATTGAGGAACTATATTAAGAAAATTTTTAAAATAATTTTTACACAAATAAAGACAGCTATAAACAATTGGAAAATATTAATTGCTCATGGGTAGACATTAATTGCTCAATGTAATAAAAATTGAAAATTCTACCTTAATTAATTTACTTATTCAATGTCATACTAATCAAACTACCAAAAAATTTATATAGCTAGAAAAAAATAAAATTCATCTAGAAGAATAATGGGTAAAGAGTATCAAGGGAATCAATAAAAAAAAATGTTAAGGAAAATAACCTAGCAGTACCAAATCTCAAACTATTTTAAAAAGTATTAATCATTGACTTCCCAGTGCCAAGATGGGGGAGTGAAGCAGGAACTCATATGCTCCCAAATTCCCCTCCAAACTACCTTGCAATAATGCCCCAGAACTAATTTTGGAGCAGTGAAGCAACTTACCATCTTAGAACAGCTTGGAAGGTCAGCAGGAAATGTTTATCTCAATAGGATGGGAAGGGAGTGTGGTTCCTGAGCAAGTCAATGGCAGGACACACTTCAGGGTGTCAGAAACAAGGCTTGGGCCTGAACCCTGAAGCAGGCCAACAGTGAGACACTGCTCTTAGAACAGACCAGTAGCAAAACCATAATGCCAGAGCCAGCCAGCAGGGAGGTCCCCTGCAGAGCAGTGCAAACCAGCACCTAGACCCTGAGGCTCAACGCAAGCTGACAACATGTCCCCAAACCCTGGTGCAATAAGCTTGGAACTGTGTTCTCTTCGTCCTGGAGCAGAGCTCAACTTTAAAAGTCACAAAATGGGCATAAAAATTTGCAAATAATAATAACCTGACCATAGAAAGTTACTATGTTGTCAGAGGATCAAGGCACAACTTAGAAGACAACAAAAATGTCGAAAGAACTACATGTAAATCCTCAAAGGAAAATGTGAATTGGTCTCAGCCCCCAAAAGAACTCTTAGAAGAGCTCCAAAAAGATTTTAAAAAGCAAATAAGAGAAGTAAAATAAAAATGGAAAAAGAAATGAGAGTAATGCAAAAGAATCATGAAAAATGACTAAACAGTTTGGTAAGAGGAGCATCAAAATGGATAAAGATATACATAAGTTCATCAAAAAAACAACTCCTTTAACATAGAATTGTAAAGGAGGTATAAAAGCTAACTGAGGAAAATCATTCCTTAGAAATTACAGTTGGGCAAGTAGAAGCTAGTGACTCCATCAGACATTAAGAAATGATAAAACAAAATTTAAAAATTAGAAGAAAAAGTGAAAATTTTTCATTGGAAAAACAACTGATGTGGAAAATAGATCAAGGAGAGACAATTTAAAAAATATTGGACTACCTGAAAGCTCTGATTAAAAAAAGAGAGAGATTGGACATCATATTTCAAGAAATGGTCAAGGAAAATTGCCCTGATATCCTAGAATCAGAGTGTAAAATAGTCAATGAAAGAATCCAGTAATTACCTCCTGAAAGAGATCTCAAAATGAAAACTCCAAGAAATATTATAGCCAAATTCCAGAATTATCAGGTGAATGAGAAAATAATGCAAGCAGCCAGAAATAAATAATTTAAACATCGTGGAGCCACAGCCAAGATTACACAGGATTCAGCAGCTTCTACATTAAAGGAATAGAGGGTTTGGAATATGATATTCTGGAAGGCAAAGTAGCTAAAATTACAATCAAGAATCTACTCATCAAAGCTGGTCCTTTGTGGGGGGGGGGATGGATATTAAATGAAATAGAAGACTTTCAAGCATTCCTAATTAAAAGACCAAAACTAAACAAAAAATTTGATCTTCAAATACAAGACAAGGGAAACATAAAAAGGTAAATAGGAAAGAGAAAATATAGGAGATTCAATAGGGTTAGACTTTATATTC
This sequence comes from Vombatus ursinus, assembly GCF_900497805.2. NCBI lineage: Eukaryota > Metazoa > Chordata > Mammalia > Diprotodontia > Vombatidae > Vombatus > Vombatus ursinus. Next base: position 18,657,075 of record NW_020954587.1, on the reverse strand, counting down.
CTATATGGCAAGATGATACTTGAAACTCTTAAGAACTTTATTACTGTAAGACAATTAACAGAAGTGTACATAGGTGGAGGGTGTGAATGTGAATTGACTATGATGGGATGATAGCCAAAAAAAAAAATTAAGGGGTGAGAAAGAATATTGTACTGGTTGAGAGATAGAATGTGGTAAGATATCTCACATAAAAGAGATACAAAAGAGCTAATACAGTAGAAGGGAAAATAGGGAGGTAGAGGACAGTGCTTGAACCTTACTCTCACCAGAATTGGTTCAAAGAAGAAATAACATACACATTCAATTGGATATAGAAATCTATCTTACCCTAAAGGGAAGTATAAAGTGATGGGAGGGGAGGATTGGCAGAAGGGAAGGTGGATTAGGGGAAGTGGTGGTCAGAAGCAAAATGCTTGAGGGGAGGGACAGGGTAAAAGGTAAGAGAGAGAAGATAAACAAGGAGAAAATGGGATGGAGGGAAATACAGTTATCATAAGTGTAAATGTGAATGGGATGAACTCACCCATAAAATGGAAGCAAATAGCAGAATGAATTAAAAACTAGAACTCTACAGTTTACTGTTTACAAGAAACATACTTGAATCAGAGAGACACAGAGTAAAGCAAAGAATTAAAGTAAGGAGCAACAGCAGTATCTATTATACTTTAACTGAAGTTAAAAAAAAAAGCATAAGTAGCAATCATGATTTCCGATAAAGCAAAAGTAAAAATAGATCTGATTAAAAGAGATAAGGAAGGAAACTATGCCTTGCTAAAAGATAACAGACAATGAAGTAATGTCGATACTATATGTGTGTGTGTGTGAATGTATATATATATATATTATATATGTAGTGAATGTATATACACACACATATATAATGCCAAATAGTATAGCATCTAAATTTTTAAAGAAGTTAAATGAATTACAGGAGGAAATAGACAATAAAACTATACTAATGGGAAACCTCAACTTTCCCCTTTCAGAACTAGATAAACCTAGCCAAAAATAAATGAGAAAGAAGTAAAGGAGGAATATAGAATTCTAGAAAAGTTTGATGCGATAGACCTCTGAAAATAATTGAAAGTGAATAGAAAAAAATTTGTCTTTTTCTTCAGCAGTAGAGGGCACCTACACAAAAATTGATCGTTCATTAAGGCATAAAAACCTCACAATCAAATTGAGAAAAGCAGAAATATTAAATGCATCTTTTTTCAGCTCATACTGCAATAAAAATTACATTCAATAAAGAGGCATGAAAAGATAGATTGAAAACTAATTGAAAACCAAATAATCTAATCCTAAAGAGTGACTGGGTGAAAGAATAAATCATAGAAACAATCAATTTTCATTAAAGAAAATGACAACAATGAGACAACATACCAAAGATTATGGAATGCAGCCAAAGCAGTACTTGGGGAGTAAGTATACCTTTAAATGCATACATCAATAAAATAGAGAAAGAGCAGATCAATGAATTGGGCATGCAACTAAAAAAAAAACAAGAAAGAGAATAAATTAAAAATCTCCAATTGAACAACAAATTAGCAATCCTGAAACCAAAGGAAAGATTAACAAAATTGAAAGTAAGAAAATCATTGAATGAATAAATAAAACTAGAATTAGATTTTATTAAATAAAACAATAAAATAGATAAACTATTGGTTAATTTAATTTTAAAAAGGAGAGAAGAAAACCAAATTACCAATATCAAAAATGAAAAGGGTAAATTAACTACCAATGAAAAGGAAATTAAAGCAATTATTGAGAGCTATTTTGCTCAACTAGATGCCAAAAAATCTGACAATCTAAGTGAAATGAATGAATATTTACTAAAATATAAATTGCACTGATTAGCAGAAGAAGAAACAGAATATTTAAATAACCCTATTTTTTTTTAGGCATTTGGGGTTAAGTGGCTTGCCCAAGGTCACACAGCTAGTAAGTGTCAAGTGTTTGTTCTGAGGCTGAATTTGAACTCAGGTCCTCCTGACTTCAGGGCCAGTGCTCTATCCACTGCACCACCTAGCTGCCCAAAATAACCCTATTTTAGAAAAAGGAATTGAAGTCATCAATGAACTCCTTAAGAAAAAAATTCCCAGGACCAGGTGGATTCATAATTCTACCAAATATTTTTAAAAAAACAATCAATTAATCCTAATACCTTATAAACTATTTGGAAAACTAGGCAAAGAAGGTGTATTATGAAATTCCTTTTATGATAGAAATATGGTACTTATCTCTAAGCCAGGGAGAGTGAAAACAGAGAAAGAAAATTGTAAACCAATTTCTCTAATACATATTGATGCAAAAATTTTAAGTAAAATAACTAGCAAGGAGATTATAGCATTATATCTCAAGGACCATACATTAAAGGAAAACTATCAGCAAGATGTCAGAGTAAAAGCAGTGACTTGCTTGAGCTCTCCCCCAAATCCCTCCAAGTACCTGTAAAAAATGGCTCTACACAAATTCTAGAGCAGCAGAACCCACAAAAAGACAGAGTGAAACAAGTTTCTGGCCCAAGACAACCTGGATGGTTGGTTAGAAAGGTGTATTGTGCTGAGCTGGTAGAGAAAGGCAGTTCAGCATGGGTGCACAAACAAAGACCAGGTCTCAGCAAACCTGGAGCAGACCTCAGGGGACTGAATTACGGTCAGCTGTGGTGGTTTCCAGACTTCTCAACCTACAAACGCCAAAGACAACTTAGAAGGCCAGTAGGAAAAGTCTGTGACCATGGTGAGGGTGGGTGGGGAGGGAGGAAGAGAGAGAATTTAGAACCCAAGGTTTTAAAAACAAATGTTAAAAAATTGTCTTCACATGCAACTGGGAAATGAGATATACAGGCAATGGAATATAGAAATCTATCCTGCCCTACAGGAAAATAGAAGAGGAAAGGAAAAAGAGAAGGGGGGGGAGAGATAGAAGGGAGGGTGAAAGGGTATTCAGAATGCATGCTGTCTTGGAGCTGGGGGAGGGATGAGATGGGGCGAAAATTTGTAACTCAAAATCTTGTGGAAGTGAATGTTGAAAACTAAAAAAAAATAAATTAATGAATCTTAAAAAAAAACTATCAGCATAATTGACTGTATCAATAACAAAACCACAGAAATCATATGTTTATCTCAATAGATGCAGGAAAAGCCTTTGAAAAAATACAAGCCCATTCCTATTAAAAGCACTAGAGAACATAGGAATAAATGGGACTTTCCTTAAAATTATAAGATACCTAAAACCATCAGAAAGCATTATCTGTAATGGGGATAAGCTAGAATCCTTCCCAATAAGATCAGAGGTGGAGCCAGAATGCCCATTTTCACCACTATTATTCAATACTGTACTAGAAAAGGTACCTATAGCAATGAGAAGAAAAAGAACGTGAAGGAATTAAAATAGCAATGAGAAAACAGTACTATTACTCATTACAAATGGTATGATGGTGTATTTAAAGATTCCTAATAAATCAACTAAAAAACTATTTAAAATAATTAAGAACTTTAACAAAGCTGCAGTATACAAAATAAGCCCCCATAAATCATCAGCATTTCTGTATAAGAACAATAAAGTCCAGCAGCAATACATAGAAAGACAAATTCCATTTAAATTAACTGTAGACAATATAAAATGCTTGGGAGTCTACCTGGCAAGACACACCAAGAAACTATATGAACACAAAACACTTTTTGCATAAATATAGTCAGACCTAAACAATTGGAAAAATATTAATTGCTCATGAGTGGCCAAACCAATCAATAAAATTAACTATTTTACCCAAATTAATCTACTTGTTCAGTGTAATACCAATCAAACTAGTTGTGAAAGTCACCTCTTCTTGCCTTCTTCTATTTTAAAAAACAACACAAACTTTTATATTACCATAATGCTTCCATTTTGAAATTATTGTGGTATACACACACATATGGAATAATTTCTTGGTCTTAACATAATTTTCACCACACATATTTCTATCAGTTGTTACAGAAAGTGAGGCCTTCTCACAGTAATTTATGTTATTTGGCTTATAAAACGCTTGCCTATTCCTTTCATTCCTTGTTTACCTAGTCTGTCCCACTGTTCATCTCTTCTGTTTTTTAAGTGAGTACCAAATATTTTAGATACCTATTGCTTTATAATATAATATAATGTCTGGTAATATGATTCCCTCTTTAGGCATACTTTCCCCCCCATTTTTTCTTTTGGCATTATTAAAGACCTTTAATTTTTCCAAATATATCGTATTGCTGTTTGGTCCAGTTCTATTTTAGAAAGAACAGAAGTCCAAGATAATTTGAGTGGTACAGCAATAAATTTGTACATCAATATAGATGGCATAATAATTTTAATTATGTTGAGATTGCTCAAATGTGAATAGTAAACATCTCTAATTTTAAGTCTTTTTCATTTCTCTAAAGAACATTTGTAGTTGTATATTGTATGTAGTTGTATACTTACGTTGTATGTGTCTCATTTGGCTAATTCTTAATTTATTAATTTCACACTTATTTTGAATGGGCTTAATTTTATTATGATTTCTTCCTGGATTTCTATAAGTACTTTATAAATATTCTGCTGATTTTTTGTGTGTTTATTTTCTATTTTGATTGTTACTGAAGATTTTAATCATCATTGACTGATAGTTTCTTCACTGATTCAAGTTTTATAAATACAATATCATGTGATCTGAGAATAGGAATAATTTTGCTTCCTCTTTGCAAATATTTATTCCTTTAATTTTGTTCACCATAATTTATAGAACTATGTCAAATTATGGAAGTAGGGGTTATCCTGGATTTATCTTTGCTTGCACTGTTAATGTTTCTAGAGTGTATCCATTGCATATAGTTATCCCTTCCACCACATGACTTTCCCTATCATGGTGTCAATATATCATGGGTCAGCATGAAAAATTAAATGACCATTTTGGGGAGTTCTGTGAAAGCTGAAGATGACACATGAAAGGCAGTAGAAGATACGGAAAAAGTTTAGAAACTCAGAAATGCATATAATATATGTATAGTATTGTATAATATCAAACCAAATTTTAAAATAAAGTACTGTAAACACCTCATAAAAGAAAGAGAAAAAATTCAGACTTCTTCTCGGGTACAAAGAAAGCACCAAAAATCTTATGCAATTTTTCCATATCATGGGGTGTTGCACCCCTAATTGCCACCCCTAACTGCCACATTGTGAAAGGAACAACTGTAATGCTAAATCTTCTATAAGGGAAATGTGTACGGTGGAAGAGGGAGGTTGTCTATGTATTTTAAAATATATGCCTTTGATCAGAAGAATTCTCCCATGCCTATATTTTTTTAGAGTTAATAGCAAAGAATGCTTTTTGATGTCATTTGACCTTTCTAAAATCTGTCATTATATAGCAATTAATGGGCCAATTCCACCAGAATCTTGGCCATATTGTAGAACTTATGGCTTTGCTCATTTTTAGATAAGAAAAAGAATGAAAACTAAGAGCAACCTGAAGTTCACTCCTACATTATTTTAATTTATTTAATCAATTTCCCACAAAGTACCACTACAACTGTGGTTTTCTGAAACCTTTCTCTTAAAATCCTTGCTGTCACTTTGTTAATTTCTCTTGCTTAGGGATGGAATACTGGCATGGCAGCTTCAAGATTTCCAGGAAGCTCTCTTAATCCTTCACAAAGTATCAGTGCTCCTTCCATTCTGATTTCTTGCTTTCTAGATCAAAATTCCTTTCTATCTACTTCTTTCCAACACTGAAAGCAAAAGACCTGAACTCTTACCACTCACACTGTTGTGGTTATTCACAGACTTTCCCCTAGAGTCTCAGTGCTCATTCTAATTATGTCAATCCATAAAGTTCCCTTCCACCAGGAGAACTTCAATGCCTATTACACATTTCTCCATTTTTTAGAAACAGTCAAGTTGCATCCATTTATTTTAATACTTCATTGGAGACTATCTAAAAGAACTAGTGTCAAAAGCCACTGTCTTTATTAGCTTCACTTTTGAATTTCAAAAACAATTTTTATTATAATTGATTGAAAGAATAATAAAATAGTAAAAATACTGATAACTTTAAAAGACTTAATAACTGTGACCTGTGTAATGACTAGTGCGTGTTTACAGTGGACCATTGATGAAGAATTCCATCCATCTCTGATAGAGAGGTGATTTAATAAATATATGTAATGTGACCCATTTTTTAACATGGTTCATCTAGCAACTTATTTTGCTTGACTATGCATTTAGCTACAGTTTTCTCTTCTTTTTTCAGGGGTAGAAGTATAAGAAGAAGAAAAAATAAATGCTTGTTAGCCAAACAATTTTTAAAATATGGCAAAAATGCATGAAGGATAATCTTCAAAAAAGTGAAAGCACAGTCAAATGTCTGAAATTCTTGGTTCCAAGGAAATCTTATAAAGAAAAGTTCAAAGAATGACAATACAATTAAATTAGGCCTCATAATTTTAATTTGTTTTCTTTTGTTTTGACAAAATAGATACTTCATTGCAAATACATAAGCTTTCCCATCTCTCACCCCACCCCATTACAAATTTCCCTAATACAACATGTAGCATTGTCTGCAATGGGAAAATAAAAACTGAACCAATATAAATGGAGGCAAAGGCAGGATGCCCCTCTTCCCTATTATTTGACATAGTTTTAGACATTATAGCAATAGCAATAAGAAAAGCCAGCAAAATTAAAGCTATAATATTGGCAAAGAGGAGACAAAATTAGTATTATTTGGACTTTGTTAAGTCATTCGCCAATTATTGGCCATGTGCAAATAATACCTCTATGGTTACTTTTACATACAATAGTCTTCCCTCCCCCACCTTTAAATAATCCTCTTTTTTAATAGGAATCTCTGGGTCAAAATTAACTTAGTAACTGTTCTTGTATAATTCCCAATTGTTTTCAAGAACAGTTTAACTAGTTAAAAATACTCCCAAGCGGTGAAGTAGCATGTCTGATTTTTTTTCACAATCTGAATGAGAATAAACTGGTTTACCTTTAACTTTAGCAAAGTTGCAAGATACAAAATAAACCCACATAAATCATCAGCATTTCTATATATTACCAACAAATCCCAGCACCAAAAGATCGAAAGAGAAATTCCACTTAAAATAATTACAGACAATGTAAAATACTTGAGAGTTTACCTGCCAAGGTAAAGCCAGGAACTATATGAACAGAATTACAAAATACTTTTTCAACAAATAAATTCAGATCTAAACCATTGGAAAAATATCAATTGCTCATGGGTAGGCCAAGCAATTGGCCAATTCTGCCTAAATTAATTTAATTATTCAGTGCCATATCAAATGACCAAAAATATTTTATAAAGCTATAAAAAATGACAAAATTCATCTGAAAGAACAAAAGGTCAAGAATATCAGGGAAATTAATGAAAAATGCAAAGGAAGGTGGCCTTGCTGTACCAGATCTCAAACTATATTATAAAGTGGTAATCAACAAAACTATCCAATACAGGTTAAGAAATAGTTTGGTGGATCAATGAAATACATTAGGTACACAATACATTGTAGTAAACGACCATAGTAAACCAGTGTGTGATAAACTCAAAGACTCCAGCTTCTGAGATAAGAATTCAATATTTGACAAAAATTTCTTGGAAAACTGGAAATCAATATGGCAAAAATCAGGTATAGACAAAGATAAGGTCAAAATGGGTACATGGTTTACACATAAATAGTGATAGCGTAAGAAAATTAGAAGAGTAAGAAATAGTTTACCTGTCAGGATCTATGGAGAAGGGAAGAATTTATGACCAAACAAATGACAGAGAACATTATAAAACATAAAATGGATAATTTATATTTTTAAATTAAAAAGTCTTTGCACAAACAAAACCAGTGCAACTAATATTAGAAGGAAAGAAGAAAGCTGGGAAACAATCTTTATAGCAAATGTCTCTAATAAAGGCCTCATTTCTCAAATATATAGAGAACTGAGTCAAATTTATAAGAATATAAGCCATTCCCCAAGTGATAAATGGTTAAAGGATATGAACAGGCAGTTTTCAGAAGAAGAAATCAAAGTTATCCATAGTCATATGAAAAAATACTCTAAATCACTATTGATTAGACAAATGCAAATATAAAACAACTCTGAAGTACCACCCTTAACCTATCAGATTGCCTAATACGACAGAAAAGGAAAATGATAAATGTTGGAGGGAATGTTAGAAAATTGGGACACTAATGCATTTTTGATGGAGTTGTGAACTGATTCATCCATTCTGGAGAACAATTTGGAACTATGTCAAAAGGGCAATGAAACCATGCATACCCTTTGGTCTAGCAATATCACTACTTATTCTATATCCCAAAGAGAGCATAAGAAAAGGAAAAGGACCTGGATGCACTAAAATATGCACAGCTACTCTTTTTGTGGTGGCAAAGAATTAGAAAGTAAGAAGTTGCCCATCAATTGAGAAATGGCTGAACAAGTTGTGGTATATGAATGCAATGAAATATTATCATGCTATAAGAAATGACAAGCAGTTGGATTTCAGAAAATCTGGAAAGATTTTTTGTGAAGTGAGAAGAACCAGGGAAACATTGTACACAGTATCAGCAACATTGTTCTATGAATGACTTAGCTCTTCTCAGCAATGCAGTGATCTAAGACAATTCCAAAGGACTCATGATAGAAAATGTTATCCACAAACAGAGAAAAAACTGATGGACACTGAATACAGATCGAAGCATACGACTTTCACTTTTTAAATTTTTTCATGAGTTTTTTTTCTTTTGGCTTGTTTTTTCTTTCACAATATGACGAATATGGAAATGTTTTACATGATTGCACATATATAACACATCAAATGGCTTACTGTCTTAGGGAGGAGGGATGTGAAGGAGGAAGGGAGAAAAATAAGGAATCCCAAATTTTTTAAATTAATGTTAAAATTGTCTTTACATGTAATTGGAAAAAATAAAATACTAGTACTATTTTTTTAAAAAAGAGAGAGTGAGAGGAGAGAAAGTGGAAGCATTTATTATAGGTGGCCTTTTCAAGGAGTCTGGCCCCAAAGAGCAGAAAAGTATCAGACAATAGAAGGGATAGAAGGATCAAATGGGAGGTTTTCATTTTTATTTTTTTGGTTTGGGAGAAACATCAGCATGTTTGTAGGCAGTAGGGAAGTAGCCAGTAAACAGAGGGAGACTGAAAATAAGTGATAGAATGGGAATAAAGGAATGAAGTTACTTCATCACTTGAGACAAAGGTGAAGGAGGAGACAGTGACAGAAGGTATTTGAGTGACATAAGCTGAGAAAATGGAGAGAAAAGGGAATTCACAACAAATGTCCTCAATTTTTTCTGTAAAATATGAGGAAAGGCTCTCAATGGAGGAGGTAAGGGAAGTAGGAGACATGGGAAGTATGAGAGAAGCCATTATGGATATTAGGATAATGAGTTGGTAAGTTTAGTAGGATTGGTATAGGTAAGTGTAGTAGAATTGCCTAGCAGCAGTAAGGGCCCGTTGAAGTTATATAACATAACTCAACCAGTCAGAATGGTTGTGTGACTTTCTCTACCTTTCAGCAGCACCTGTGTAGGAACCAAGGTGGTGAATGATGGGAGTAATTCAAGGCTGAGGCTTGGCAGGGCATAATCAGTGATATGATAAAGGGGCTGAGGAATCGAGAGAAGATAACAACTTAGAGTTGAATTGATTCACAAAGGATTCAAGGTAGAGAAAAGTGGAATGTCTAGTGCAGGAAAGATGGTCTAAGAGAGAACTGAGAGGGGCAGCTAGGTGGCGCAGTGGATAGAGCACCGGCCCTGAAGTCAGGAGGACCTGAGTTCAAATCCAGCCTCAGACCAAACACTTGACACTTACTAGCTGTGTGACCCTGGGCAAGTCACTTAACCCCAATCGCCTAAAAAAAAAGAGAGAGAGAGAGAGAACTGAGGCGCTGGGGAGGGTGGTCACGGTATAGATGTAGGGTAGGATTTGGTAAGGGAAGAAAGAGAGATAGGTTACAGGTAACAAATTATGGTCAGATAATAGGATTTGGGATTCTTTTTTTTTTAACAAGTTTTGGCCAGTTTATTAAAGAATATTTTTGCACAGTTTATTTTTCACTGGTCTGTTCTGGCATGCTTCTAATGATATCAGAATCACCTGGATCAATGACAGCGAGTGTACATACTGTATAGTACTTTCCACATGCTGTACCCAATTCAATGTTATTGCCACTGCAGTGATGTATGCCAGTTTTGGCCAACATAGCATAATATTCAATCTTTGATTTCCTCAAGGCTGGGCAGTTGTTGGCTAAGATGACTAACTTGGCTTTGCCTTGTCTGATCATTTTCAGGGCCTGTTTGTAGCTTAGCATGTATTTGCTGCTTTTCATGACCAGCTGGAGCCTCGAGTTGATGGACTCCAGTGACTTTTACATCTTCTTTCCAGCTACCATCTTCCTGCCTGCAGTGCAGGAGGACCCTAGCCAGAGACCTGTCGCCAATATGACTGGGAAGCGAGAAAGGCAGGATTTGGGATTCTTAAACATGGAGGTGGTATATTTGTGGGTAATGGCAAGATGGCTGGGAAGCGAGAAAGGCAGGATTTGGGATTCTTAAACATGGAGGTGGTATATTTGTGGGTAATGGCAAGATCAAAGATATGACCATATTTGTGTGTGACTGAGTTGGGGTGTATCAGTAGCTTGTGGGAAGTGAATAGATTGAGGAACTGGGTGGTTAGGGTGTTTGAAGGAGAGTCAATATGTATTTTCAAAACCCCTACGAAAAGGAAAAGAGTTGAAGAGGAGAGAAAAATTGTAAGCTAGGTACCAAAATAGTTGAGAAAGGAAGAGGAATCACCTGGAGGTCTGCAGACAACATTTACCAGGATTTTAATTGGGTGGTATATATGAGGCAACTAGGAAGACTCATCTTTCTGAGTTCAGATTTGGCTTCAGACACTAACTGTGTGACTCTGAGCAAGTCACTTAACTGAAATAACTGAACAACAAAAAATCCTATAAAAAGTCTTGGAGTTGACAGGTCATCATATTATGAATAATTTAATCATGGGCAGTAAGGTGGCACAATGGTTAGAGCACTAGCCCATGTGAAGGAAATTATGGTGTTTGTTTTAACCAATATGATATGTGAAATGAATATACTAATAATTTAGATTTCTCAGAACTGCCTCTTCTTGCTTGTAGGTCAGGAGCTGGCAATACAGTTTGAAATGATCATTCAAACCCTTGACAACACTCTCACAATCACTGCATTCTTGTATCTGTATACCTTAAGTGAAGTGAATCAAAGATTGTGGAATCCATTCCTATTACAGAACTCTGGTCCTGTGACCCACCAAATAATGACCCCCAAGAACCTGAAACAATACTGTTCCCACAGGACTCCAGAACACTTGTATTGTGGACTTCTGGGCTTATCATGGGAAACCACTCAGGTCCTGGAAACTATTGTTTGTAATTCATCTCCCCTCCTCTTCCCACTTGTGATTTATGTATATAATCTCTGCCTTCACTACAGCAAGGTGGAATTTGGATCAGGACAATGCCTGATTTGCAAATCTGTTCCACATAACGAAACAAATTAATTAAACTGCTACTTGATTACTGGCACTTTGTCTTTGGCCCATTATATTTCATCATTCCCAAGTTAGAGACTGGCTCAATAAAATTCTGTTAACACCCTGGAGTCAGGAGGATCTGGAGTAAGTTCAAAGACACTTACAAGCTATGTGAACCTGGGTAAGTCACTTAACCCTGTTTGCCTCAGTTTCCTCATCTGTAAAATGAGCTGGAAAAGGAAATGGCAAACCACTCCTGTATCTTTGCCAAGAAAACCTCAAATAGGGTCACAAAGAGTTGGATATGACTGAAACAACTCAACAAAAGATCTGAGTAGCATGGACCTCAAAGGAAGAGAAGTTACTGAGTGATAGAGGTAGGGGTAGAATCTGGAAATGGAAACTAGTAAACCCAAATCTCTACTACCTTCATCAGTGAGCCAAGGGGAATAGATGAAGATATAGCCAGTATTGAAAAGGGTGGTCAGATAGGCTGTGTCATCAGGGGGAGCCAGGTTTCAGTGACTATTAAAAGATAGAAGGAATGGGAGATGAAATGATTTAGAATAAAGGGAAGTTTGTTGCCTAAAGAATAGGTATTCCAAAGGGTACAGTGGAAAAAGTAGATGGAGTTTTGTTAGAATTTAGGATGTCAAAGTTGAGGGGAATGAGAAGAAGGAATCAGGAGATGGGGGGTAGGAATGGAGTTTGGGTGACGACATACAAGGGTTCAGAATCACTGGGATGAATAAGGTATAACCAGGTGAGAAAATGTCAGACTACATCTGGAATACTGTCTTCAATTTTAGGTACTACATTTTAGGGAGGAAATTGATAGCAAGACAGTGTCCAAGAGAGGGGAAACCAGAGTGGTAAAGGGCCTCAAGAACATGCCATATGAGAACTGGCTAAAGTCACTGATTTTTAGCATAAACTAAAGAAGACCTAGTTGAGTTACAGTGTATGATCTTTGTCTTCAAAAATGTCTTCTTTGTCTTTGTTTTGAATTGTCTCATGTGGGAAAGAGATTAGTTGTCTTCTCTTTGGCCAAAGAGAACAGAGATAGGAATAATGGTTGACAGTTGTACAAAGTTAGTATTCAGTCATTTTTCGGGCATTTATGACTCTTCATGACAATACTGTATTGACAATACCCTATTTCAGTCATAAATGAAAGGATTGGCAACATTAAATCCACTTCCTTTTGATTTTTTTCCAATATATTTTTATTAATGAATTGTTAATTAATATATTGTCAATTACATACATTTTCTTCAAAAATCATCAACTGACTTGGAAATCAGGTTTCCCCTGATCCAACCTAGGCCATCTCTACATGCTACTCCTTGCCACCATCATTCCCTTCCCTTAACCTCCCTTAGTCTTTCTTACCCCACACCTTCATCATGAGCTTCGTCTTTGGAAAGTCAGTAACTGAAAGCTGAACTTTCATTTTTTCTTGCCCAGAATGAAGCCTCAGTGCTTCCTTCATTCAGAGAGGGCAGCTATTATGTTAATTGATTGTATTTGTGTTTCCAGTGCTTAACACGGTGCCTGGCAAATAGTAAGTGCTTATTAAATGCTCTCTCTCTCTCTCTCTCTCTCTCTCAAAGATTGCTAAGTGCTACATAAACTGAAGTATATTTCTCTTGTTCTTTGGAGTAATTATTTAAAGCAGTTTTTTCAGTCTGATATGATCTTTCAATGAAATTTGTTACTTGGATTTGGTCTAGACTAAGACTATCCATGACTATATGCATCATATATATTTCAAATGCATGACAAATCCCATGTGAAACAATATCCTAAATGAAGAGGTCACACAGTTTAAATTTTCATACCTGGTCTAGATGCAATTCTTTGTGTGGATTCAGGATATACTGAAGTGTTTGGGAAAATAAAAGTGGCCCCTCCTGCAGGCAAAAAGAAAGATAAAATGTATGATTTTTTTTTAATTATCATATCTTCTTTAAACAACCACAATAGACAAGGATAAATGTACATCTCCATGAGCCATGAAGAGATTACAAAAGGAAGAAATTCTCAAATTTTCATATGTTATATTATTTACAGTGTGCTTTTTGTTTTAACTTTATAATTTCCTGACATAACAGTTATCAATAAATGAAATAGGTAGAAACTTTTCCAAAGTATGCAAACACTTGTAAAACATTATGTCATATCCTTGACAGTTATTTTAAAAGAATTACAAATGTTTTACATAAATGTATTAAAAATTAATTCAAGTTTCCATCCAAATGTGAACCTGATGGGTTTTTTTCCTCTTTCTTCTGTTTGCTTTATGCTGTGAAGCAAACAAAAAAACTTAGGATTCAATGCATCTAGGCTAGAATTTTGTTTGTCAAAGGTTTTTAGACCTGGCTCCTTCAAGACTTCCTACATTTAGCAATATTCAAGATTATAAAATGACAGATGACTTGAAATTATCACTTACTTTCAACAGTTTTAAAGAAAACTTAAAAATTATGAAACCATATGGAAAAGAGAAAGGTTTTTGGCCCGCAAAGGTCTCTCTCTCTTTAGGAGGAAAATGGTCATTTCTTACTTATTTGTGATTTCTAGCCATTAATAAGCTCAAGAGTAATATATACACTTAAAATATTATTTCACCATCTAATAGTTTCTATTTTTCATTCCATAGAAGCATAGCACTTAGGGTCCTGGAAACAAAGCAAAAAATCAAAATTCAAACAAAACCAAAAGGATTTGCTTCTAAGTGATGACTTTCTCTTTACCATAATGGCCCAGGAAACAAATTGAAGTAGGTTTTAGGATATGTATGTGTATACAAATACACATGTGTATTTATTCATGGATATATTACAGGCATTTAAATTATTATACATTTTCATGCAAAATATTTTTGTTTACTTGATTTCTCTGACTACTTATATCCTATCAGCTCTCATGGATTACATTCATAGAATAACCAGTTTTAGATAGCTTATTGAGTTTAACAGGTAATCTCATTAACAAATTTCATTGCTATCCATATATGTGTATATATACATATGTATATATGTACATATATACATATGCATATACACACAAAAGAACAATGCACACTAACACTACACATACAAATGAAATGAAGGATAAAGAATTAGCTAACACAAAGCATTACATAAAAATTTTTTTCATTGGAGTTTTGTTAGACTCAGACATATGATAATTAGTGTCAACAATACATTGTACATTTGGTCAGAGATGAATTATTCAATATATACCAAAACTTCTCTTAAAATGACATAATTTTAAAAATTGTCATTCACATACTCATATAACCTGAAGTTGGTAGAAGTCAAAAGGGAAAATAAAATACCAGCTTAATACATCTAATGATCCTTTTAGAACAAAGAGAGTATGGGAAGAGGGGAGTGGTAACTGATTTCTAAAAATGAATTTAAGATGGTTCAGGCATGCTTTTCATTCCCTATAGATCAGCATATAAAATAAGTATATATATATATAATATATATATATATATATATAACCTTGATAATTATCCAGCATTTCTGACCTAGGAATAATTCTGCATTTCTAATTAATCTTTTGGTCAAAACTGTCATTGTATCCACCTACCTCCTTCAATCTCTCCCCCACCCCTGGAAGGCACTTAGAAATTTTAAAGGACTTTTCTTCATTCAGATA
This sequence comes from Vombatus ursinus, assembly GCF_900497805.2. Taxonomy (NCBI): domain Eukaryota; kingdom Metazoa; phylum Chordata; class Mammalia; order Diprotodontia; family Vombatidae; genus Vombatus; species Vombatus ursinus. Next base: position 18,641,832 of record NW_020954587.1, on the reverse strand, counting down.
TATGTATGAAGTCTCTGGCCTCCATGAAGAACCTGACCTCCATTCATCAAGGAAAACCATAACCCCAAAAGTGCTGTCTCTGCTACACAGACTGAGCATTTCTTCTTCTTCTTTTTTTAAAAGCAGTCAACAAGAACCCTATGCTTAAAAAAAATTAGGATATCTTTAAGAGATGGGAACAAAGCCAGCATTACCTGTGTTTCTAGCATGCATCAACCGTGGAGAGTTTTGTAAGGCTTTATCAACATCATCTGAAGTCAAATGTGGAAGAGGAGCTACAAGAAAAAACAAAAGTAATATCAAAATGAAAAAAGAATTGAGAATTATCTTTAAAAAGTCAATTTTTCTTTTGCATTTAGATGTTAGTTTCAAGGACATGTCCTATTTTTTGCTAGTATGTTGTTGTTTAGTCGTTGAGTCATGTCCATCTCTTTGTAGCCTGTGGACCAACTGTCTATGGGATTTTTTTTGGTGAGGATACTGGAATGGTTTGCTACTTCCTTCTCCAGTTTCATGCAGGCAGCAGTTAAGTGATTTACCCAGGGTCACATAGCTAGTAAATGTCTAAGATTTGAACTATGGTCTTTCTGACTCCAAGCTCAGTGTTTTCATCCTCTATGCCTGTTAGTATATGAAACTATCTTAATTCAAGGAATAAACAAATCTGATCACAGACAAAGCAATTGTGGAGAAACAATGTGTTGCACTATCAGTTACCCCCCTTTAAATCTGCTTTCTATTTTTTAAAATCAAAAGTCAAAATCTATTAGTCTTTTGATCATTAATTTGATCACTAATATCCTTCCTTTCACTTGTCATTTAAGTAAATCTAAATTCCATGATTTTTGATTCTGCCAATAATTTGTGCTTCAGATTTAGGCCAAATGGGAGTACCATTTCAGAAAAATACCCAGCTTCTAACCACATATGAACCTTTTCTTTACATATTGCTTGCGTTCTGATTTTTAGTCAACTTGGAACTGTGTGGTGGCACCACAGTATAAGAGAAGGAACCCCATGTCTATAGTGAGAAAACCTAGATTCAGGATCTAGTTCTATCATTTACTAGCAGGGTGACTTTAGATGAGTCACTTCACTTCTATGGGACTCAATTTCCTTATCTGCAAAATAAGAAAGTTGGTGGAATATGATATTCCAGAGGGCAAAGGAGATAGGATTACAACCAAGAATCACCTACACAGCAAATGGAGTATAATCCCTCAAGGGAAAAAATAAACATTCAGTGAAATAGAGGACGTTCAAGCATTCTTGATGAAAAGACCAGAGCTGAATAGAAAATTTGACTTTCAAATACAACACTCAAGAGAAGCATGAAAAGGTAAACAGGAGAGAGAAGTCTTAAGGGATTAATTAAAGTTGAACTGTGTACATTCCTACATGGAAAGATGATATTTGTAACTCATGAGACCTTTGTCAGTATTAGGATAGTTGGAGGGAATATATATATGTGTATATATATATATGTGTGTGTGTGTGTGTGTGTGTGTGTGTGTGTGTGTGTGTGTGTGTGTGTATATGTGTGTGGATAGAGAAATAGATAGATATAGATAGATAGATAGATAGATAGATAGATGGCACAGAGTGAGTTGAAGATGAAGGGGTGATATCTAAAAAATAAAATTAAGGGGTGAGAAGATTATACTGGGAGAAGGAGAAAGGGAGAGGTAGAATGGGGTAAATTATCTCACATAAAACAGACAAGAAAAAGCTTTTACAGTGGAGGGGAAGTGGGAGAAGGTGAGAGGGAATGAGTGAATCATATTTTCATAAGATTTGGTTTAAGTAAGGAATAACATACACACTTCATTGGGTATGGAAATTTATCTTACCCTACAGGAAAACAGGGGAGAAGGGGATAAGAGAGGAGGAGATGATAGAAGGGAGGGCAGATTGGGAGAGGGGGTAATCAGAAGCAAACTCTTTTGAGGAGGGATGGGGTCACAGGAGAGAATAGAATAAATGAGGGGTTGGATAGGACAAAGGGAAATATAGTTAGTTTTTTACAACATGGCTATTATGGAAATGTTTTGCATGACTACACATGTATAACCTGTATCGAGTTGCTTGCCATCTCAATGATGGTGGGTGAGGAGGGAGGAAGGGAGAGAATTTGGAACCCAAAGCTTTGAAAACAAATGTTAAAATTGTTTTTACATGCAACTGGGAAATAAGATATACAGGCAATGGGGTATAGAAATTTATCCTACCCTACAGGAAAATTGAAGGGGAAGGTGATAAGATGGGGGGTGGGGAGAAGGGAGGGCAGACCAGGGGAAGGAGTATTCAGAATGCATGCTGTCTTGGGGTGGGTAGAAAATTTGGAAAATCTTGTGGAAATGAATGTTGAAAACTAAAAATTAATTAATTAATTAAAAATTAATTAAAAAAAAGGTTTTGATCTCTAAAGTCTCTTTTAGTTCTAAATCCATAACTTAATGATGAGGAGCAACTTCATCCACATTTGAGTTTTTGGGCAATGAAATTAATTCCACTGAAAGGAAGGGTCAAGGGGAGGGGAGTAAAAAGATCAGAGAACCTTGGTTCAAAGACTGCCTCTGCCACATATTATCTTGGTCATCATAGATGACTCACTTAAATTCTTTAGGCCTCAGTTACCCATCTGTGAAATACAGATACTAAATCTCCTCTAAGGTCCTTTCAAATTGCAAATATATGATCCTATCCTTGTTATTGTTATCTTCTCATTGCAGTGTTTGCTAAGTATTATTTTGCTAACCAAGAAAGTAGCATTTCAAGCAGATACTTGTCAAATCAGAAATCAGAAATAAGCTAAATCAGGAAGATAATGTCAACCATGAATTTTTTTTTTAAGTTTCATCCCATGAAAGGAAATTGTCTTACTCTCTCTGAGGTAGTGAAGATGGGATAGAAGGATATCTGCATTATAACTTGGAGTGAGTCTTTGGAAATCATCTTTGGTCATCTTACACAGATCCTTCCCATCTATGTTCTGGAACAGCAAGATGTCAACATCTGGAAGGCCGTATTCTTTGACCGCCCATTCTAGCCATTGCCGGACATGGTCTGTGCTCCATAACGTAGGATCTGAAAGGTTCAGCAAAGTAAATATTATTAACTAATAGTTATTTGAACTTAAGCCCTAGGCCTTCTTCCCCATATATTCCTGGCTAGTTTTCCCCACTGCACATGTTGGGAAGGCCTAAAGAAAGAATATTAACTTTAAGTAAAATAATAACTATCATTAAGAAGTCAGAAGTTGAAACATATAAACTATTTGTAGGTTTTGAATCGTTCGTATAACTACTCCATATCACCACTGTAGATAACTGAAACTTTACAACAGGGATATAATTTCAGTGATTTAAACAATTAGTAACATAAATATACAACATAGCTTTCGCTAAACTTATTAATAAATTTATGTAAAAACCCACTGTGAAAATAAGGGTAACCACACAAATCCTAAAGTCATCAACGGAAGAACAAAACAAACAAAAACATTGCAAGTCTCAATTACGTAAAAGATTGTTAATGCTTACCAACAGAATTCAAGTGGAAGTGGAAGAACACAAAAGCTTTGAACTATACCATGGAATGCAAGATTTGAACCAGTTACATCGTTCTAGTGTTGTTTTTTTTTTGGAGGGGGGGAATGAGGAGGAGGTTGTTGTTGTTTTGAGTTTTCTTGGGAGGGGGTGGAGTAGAGTTCCCTATTTTACAGACCTGAACCTGAAGAAGCTAGGTTGCTAGGAAGAACTTCCACATTCTCCAATTATAGAACACATGTCCAGGACTATTGAAAGCATTTCATAGGATGCAAGCAATGTGGACCTATTCCATTGCCATACCAGGCAAGCTAATTCCTACTCATCAAAGTGAGGAAAGAATAGGATATTTTGCCTGGAAAAAAGGATGCTTCTATTTAAATATAAACAGTGAAGCATTAAGTTTAGACAAAACATGAACTTCATTAGATAATAAATTTAGAGTTGGAAGGAACTTTCAACTCCCTCATTTTACAGAGGAGGAAATTGAGGTCCAGAGAGGTGAAGTGACTTGCCCAGGGTCACGTAGCTGGTTATATAGTTGAGCCAGCATTTAAACCCACATTTAAGTGACTCCAAGTCTAGTGCTTAAGCCACACTATATCATGCTGTATTTTACTATATCAATTTGAGAAGAGATGTTTCTTCAAGTTGACACCTAAGATTTCCACTAACTTCCAGTCAGTAATGGACTTGCTGAAACCTGAATGAGGAGTCAAGAGATGTAGTTTCTAGTCCCAATTCTGCTACTATGTCATCTTGGGCAATTCACTTATCTATGTCTCAGACTACTCAGTAGTAAAATGAAATAGTTAGATAAGACCATCCCTAAGATCTTTTCTTGGTACAACTTTCTATGATCTTGATGAGGAATCAAGGTTATGGTATACATTTGCCATATCTATCTATCCATCTATCCATCTATCTATCAATCAATCTATCTATCTATCTATCTATCTATCTATCTATCTATCTATCTATGTCTATGTATGTCTGTGTGTGTGTGTATATAAATATATATGTACACACACATATACATAGGCATACATACACACGCATATATATATATATACACACACATCCCTTCTGAATATTCCATACCTTCTCCACACCTTCTTTCTTAGCTGTGGACTTTGTCTCTTACTTTACCAGAAAAAAAATCTAGGTTATTTGAGTGAGTACTCTCTTCTTTATCTCAAAGTCTCTTCAAATCTCTACCCATTCTGTGCCCTTTCCTTTTATCAAAGAGGTGGCCTTTCTTGACAAGGCCAACTCTTCCATATATGCGCTTGATCTCATCCCTTTCCCATTTTCTCTGGAATATCATATCTTCAATTATCCCCCCACCTCATGAGCATTTAACCTCTCCCTAGCAACTGATATCTTTCCTACTGCAGTAAAACATGCCTTACTTCCTACCCTAAAAATTTTTTAAAGCCTTTCAGCAGATGCTACCATTACCTCAAGCTATTATCCTTTATCTCCCCTATATTTTTTAGCCAAACTCCATGATGAAGTTGCTTATACTTGCTACCTCTACTTCTTCCTCTCACTCATTCCTCAAACCTTTGCAATCTAGCTTTTGAGCTCACCACTCCACTAAAACTTTTCTCCTCCAAATTATCAGTAATTTCTTAATTACTAAATCTGATGATCTTCTGTAAGTCTTTATCACTCTTGATCTATATACTGCAGTTGACATTATTAGCCATCATTTCTTCTTGGATACTCTCTTCTTTAGGTTTTCATGACATTACTATCTTGTGTTTTTTCTCTTTTCTGTCTGACTGCTCCTTCCCAATAACCTTTGCTTCCTCATCACCAATACCATGAACATTAACTGTTAGTATTCCCTAGGGTTCTGTTATATGCCCCATGTATATCTTTGTTGTAACAGTCATTTGCATATTATATCCCTCATTAGGCTATGAACACCTTGCTGTTTTTTTCCCCTTTCTTTGTGTCCCTGATGCTTAGCACAGTACCTGGCACATAATAGATGCTTAATAAATATTTTATGCCTCAGACTATGAATTAGATTAAGTATCCCAATTTTACCAATTGTAAAATTTTGTCTTTCATATAAGTAAATTGCCCTTAGCAATAAAAGGAAAAAAAATAAAAAGCACCACATCAAAATCTTGTTTAAGTGTTTCTTTTTATTTCTTATTTGCCAGGCATTAGCCAATCACAATCTACTATCAAAGACACAAGTACATCTGTGCAAATTAGATTTTATATTTTCAATTAGTGATGCTGATAGAAAAAAAACAATTTGGATGTATACAGTGTAGAAAATGGGTTTGAAATAAACTAGCCACTGAATTTATACTTACTACACATCACAAATCCACATTAATAATCAGTCATATTTCATAACCATTAACTCTCTCCCCATTTCTGTTGCCACAATTCCAACACTACAGATCTGACTGTTTTTTATTAGCTTCAACTTTTATCAATCAATTAGCTACCTGATAAGTACTAATTGAATGTCTATTATGTACATGGTCCTGCTAGGTACTCTCAGAGATATCTGGGGATAATAAAAGCACCTACCCCCCAGGTTGCAAGGATCTACTGAGATAATATTTGTAAAGCACTTAGCACAGTGCCTGGCACATAGTAGGTGTTAAATAAATACTAGTTTTTATTATTATTATTATTAGCATAGCACTTTGCACATAGTCAGCACTTAATTTCCTTACTCATTTACAGTAAGTTGGACTCAGAATTGAACATGAAGAAAACTTTCAGTGTTTCTAGTGTTTCTGTAACACAAAAATCCACCTTTCTAATACTACTGTTCTCACAAAAATGTTATATTGCATCCTAGGGTATTGCAATTTCCTGAGGGAATAAAAATTATGGTAACTCTAAGTGCAACAGAAAGATGAAGGGTGGACATAAATAAGTTACAGCATATTTCCAAAGATGAATTCCATGCAAAAAAAGGCATAATGGTTATCATCTAGGAAATGGGCAGGTCTGACAGTATTGTGAAGGATAACAGATGGACAGATGGAGTCTTACTGGTACAGCTAGAAGAAATCTCCTATCACATTAAATGTGTCCTATGTATGATGGGGTGCTTGGGTGCTTGTGTTTGGGTGCTTGTGCTTGTACTTGGACCCCAAGTTCTCCCTAATCTCAGAAACCCTGTCTCTGACAATCACTCCTCAGTCCAAGGACACTGTGCCTAGCAATAACTCATGTGTGGGCCCCAGCAAGACCCTTATCTCTCTCCTTGGTGCAGCTGCACAAAACCGGGTGAGAGAGTGCTGGGCTACTCAGGCCCCAGGCCTCAGATCGTATCTCTGGAAGCCTCCCGATTCCTTAGTAAGTTTCTGTCTTGTGAGAAAGCTTTCCCTTGTTGCCGCGCATTCTCTCATCAAGACAGAGAGAGAGGGGTGCCTTGCCCAGCCCAAGGAGTTTTGTCCTTGGCTGGACCAAGGACTCTTCCTCCTGCCAGACTCCCAAGATCCATACCTCTGTCATCTCCCTCCCTGTCCAGTATACTCCCTGTACTTTCTCATCCATAACTCTCAAAGACACCTGCATCTTTAGATTACCTCATCAGTGTCCCTGGCATTCTTTTCCCATGCCCTTTTCCATATAAACCCTAGCTCCATCCTCAGTCTCTTGCAGGTTCCTTAAGAATCCTTGCCCACTGAAAAGTGTAAAAATAAATCTTTGCCACCTTGTCTTAAAGAATGCTTGAGTCTGTGAATTCATTCCAGATGACCCCGTCTAGTACTCCAGTGTTTGAGGGGTCTCAACCTCTCAGACTGCAACATGTAGACAATATGTACTTATAATAACATACACACGAATTACATAGGATGAAAAAACATAGATGTATCAATGAGATCACACATCTCTTTAAATATTGAATTATTCCCAGTTACCTATATATTGACATAATTCTCTTTCTCCAAAAAAGAGACAGTAGAAGACCTCAGGTTTTTGCTCCCCATATTCTAGAGAATAAGAGATAATTATCTAATGGAGCAACCTGGACTATTAGGAGATATTATATAAGCGCTACTCAACCACTATATGCATTAGAATGTGCTGGATGGGACATACCATTCAGTATTGTAACCTTAAGTGAATGATCTTCTAGTTTGTGCCAGAGCTAGTACAAAAGGAAGCCTCTTCTTTGGAACACTTCTCTTGGTAAAGAGTTGGCAAAGCTATTCTTCCACTGATCTATTTCCACGTCAAGGAAGATCATCTTGAGATCATGCACGACTGCATGCAAATGACTGGGTATTCTCTGAAATGTTTAGCAGTGGCTCCCAAATCCCTACTTTGACAACATTCAGTGCTACTTTAAAAAGCAGCACCAAAGTACTAAAAGCACTACAAAAAATTGCTAAAAGATATCTAGATAAGTCATTGGCTACTTGGATTGAGAAGAGAACAAGGAATCAACAAAGGTTGGAAATAAAATGAAGCAGTGGATAAGGTTGAAAAAATATTCAAATTGTTTTTTAGAAATATCAGCTTTTTGGAGGTGACAGAGTTTCAGTGAAACTGTGTAAGTCACTTATGAATAATGTGAGAAAAAATTTCACTGTTAAGAAAAAGTATGTGCTTTCACTGTATATACTTCAGTAAAAGCTTCATGTGCTTTCATGTAATTGAAGAAATGGCTAAAGAACTAACATTCCAACTTGATAGTACAATGTTCTTCTGATTTGAAGGGTGATAGTTCATAATTTCTGTAGTTGTGGAATGTTTTAAGTCTACTGTAGAGCTTGAGCAGTGGAATGCTTTAAACAAGATTTCCCCTAACCCCCTGGCTTCACAGAGAAAACCATCTCAGCTTAGTAAAGGAGTAGCTGGCTCCCTGGGCAGCTACTGCACCAAAACTAAACAGACTTTCCTCATTTTCCCTTTCATCATTTTTTCTTACTTAAATGCTACAATCTCAAAGAGAATTCAAGAGCTCTGGCTTTAAAGTCAAAGGGCCCAGGTTCAAATCCAACTTTTGGTGCTTACCACACATGTAACCTTGGGCAAGACACAGCTTCCCTTGTCTCGTTTTCCTTATCTACAAAATGGGAGGTGGAGAGATTGCAGTAAAGGGCCTCTGAGAGCCCTTCTAACTCTGGATCTATGAGTCTATGATTTCTTAATGGACCTCCCATGGCTTTGACTTCACATTGGATTTCATTTCAGTGTTAGGAATTTGTGTTTCTTTTTAAGCAGCAATGAAAATTAAAAGGTTTTTTTTTTTAGAAAGGTCCTTATAATAAAGCTGACAGTAACAATAATAGTAGTTGCTGTAAGGTTATGTTTTCAGCTTAAAAGCATTCCCATACACATTTATTATTCCAGTATAATGTAAACTCCTTGAAGGCAAAAATTTACCCATTCCTAGTACATAGTAGAGATTTAACAAAACGCCTTGCAGATTAAATTGATTGCCTTGAGCTTAGTCTCAAACCTCTTAATGGGCTAGACATACCAGAGACACATTAGTAAATCTTACACATTTCATATCATA